>NC_057718.1:809928-827851 GCF_004010195.1 Chiloscyllium plagiosum | reverse complement strand
TTTTCACGCAGAGGGTGGTACATGTATGGAATGATCTGCCAGAGGATGTGGTGGAGGCTGGTACAATTGCAGCATTTAAGAGGCATTTGGATGGGTATATGAATAGGAAGGGTTTGGAGGGATATGGGCCGGGTGCTGACAGGTGGGACTAGATTGGGTTGGGATATCTGGTCGGCATGGACGGGTTGGACCGAAGGGTCTGTTTCCACGCTGTACATCTCTATGACTCTATGAATCCTGACACACCACCGAATACATAGTGGGGAGAGAGCATTTACCTGTTCTAAATGTGGGAGGGGTTCCATTCATTCATCCACCCTGCTGAGACACCAGCGAGTTCATAAGGCACTACCGTGATGGGATTTTGGTGCTAATCACATCCAGGACTAAAGCATGTTCATTGGAGTCTGTTCCAGTTGATGTATTGCCAGCTATGTTATTGGTGTTAATATTCTGGATAAAAGTCTAATCATCTTTGTTAAATTAAAAACCAGATTAGGGTGGCTCAGTGGTTAGCACTGTTACCTCACAGCGCCAGGGACCTGGGTTTGGCTCCAGCCTTGGGTGACTGTCTGTGTGGAGTTTGCGCATTCTCCCCGTGTCTGCATGGGTTTCCTCCCACAGTCTAAAGATGTGCAGGTCAGGTGAATTGGCCATGCTCATTTGCCCATAGTGTCCAGGGGTGTGTAGGCTAGGTGTAGGAGTCAGGGGAAATATAGAGCGGTAGGGGAATGGATCTGGGTGGTATACCCTTTGAAGGGCCGGTGTAGACTGGTTGGGCCAAATGGCCTGTCCCCACACTGGAGGGATTCTATGATCACGTAACAAATACTGCAACAGACTCAAAATGAATGAAATATTTATAACCAGATTAGGGGCGCCATGGGATGTGGAGTGCTTTATTTCCCCCTCCAACTCTATTTTGATTTAATCCCTGCACCCCACCCCCCTGTTTCACTTTTTGATCACTCAACATCGCCCTTTGTTGGGCAGAGCTCTGCTTGTCACTGGCCGCTCGGGTGTTTTCCTTTCTTTCTGGTGGTGGGACATGAATAAGGATTTATGCACTTGTTCATTCACTGTGACTTATACCTGTACGCACGCAACAAGGGTGCTGGGCAAAATAAGCACTACCGCTGTTTGGCAGTAGTGTAGGGATTATAAAAAGACATAACCAGAGAAGGGAAAAAAGAAAAAAAAATTTTAAAAAGGTATAACCAGATTAGGGAGAAAAGAATATAACCAGATTATAATCTCCTTGGTTTGGGTGACTGACTCTGAGCTGAATGGCCACAGCCAGTGTAACTGTAAGGAGGAAGAGGGTCTCCTTGAATAAGGAGACATTTGCCTTCTGATTTTCTTTTTTAGTTTTGTGTTTTTAGGGTTTTTTTTGTTCCTTTATAGAGAAAAAAACAAATTAGGGAGAAAAAAATATAAGGAGATCACACGTTTGAACTGTGGGAGAAAGGGACACACACACATGTTTGAACTGTGGGAGGAAGGGACACACACACATGTTTGAACTGTAGGAGGGAGGGACACACACACACGTTTGAACTGTAGGAGGGAGGGACACACACACACGTTTGAACTGTGAGAGGGAGGGACACACACACACATGCTAGAACTGTGGGAGGGAGGGACATACACACATGTTTGAACTGTGAGCAGGAGGGACACACACACACATGTTTGAACTGTGAGCGGGAGGGACGCATACACACGTTTGAACTGTGGGAGGGAGGGACACACACACACATGTTTGAACTGTGGGAGGGAGGGACACACGCATGCTTGAACTGTGGGACAGAGGGACACACACATGTTTGAACTGTGGGAGGGAGGGACACACACATGTTTGAACTGTGGGAGGGAGGGACACACACACACACACACGTTTGAACTGTGGGAGGGAGGGACACACACACATACGTTTGAACTGTGGGAGGGAGGGACACACACACATGTTTGAACTGTGGGAGGGAGGGACACACACTAATGTTTGACCTGTGGGAGGGAGGGACACACACACACACATGTTTGAACTGTGGGAGGGAGGGACACACACATGTTTGAACTGTGGGAGGGAGGGACACACACGTGTTTGAACTGTGGGAGGGAGGGAGGGACACACACACACGAGACATAGATTGTAGTATCGCACTGCTCTGACAGAATATCTACCCAGTCAGCACAAGATGGTCAGTGATCGTTCTACAATCTCCAAAGTCATGGCCATCAGCTCGTTAAGGTTGAGAGTTAACCAGCTGATGTCCATGACTTCAGAGGTTGTAGAATGTCTGACAGTACTGATTATACCATTCCCAAAGATGTACAAGTGAAGAATTCAGTGCTTTGTAAAGGACTAAGAAATTCAAAGTGTGAAATAACTACAGAGGACAGTACCCTGTCACCTAATCATCATTTACTTCCATACAGTACTCTGGCTGTGGTTTACCAGCTTGGAGTCAGTCATCTGAATTGAGGAGATTCTAATCTGGTAATACTTTTTTCTCATTCCTGATGGAGGACTTTTGCTCGAAACATCGATTCTCCTGCCCCTCGGATGCTGCCTGACCTGCTGTGCTTTTCCAGCACCACACTCTCGACTCTGATCAAACATGTGTGTGTCCCTCCCTCCCACAGTTAAAACATGTGTGTATGTGTCTCTCCCTCCCACAGGTCAAACATGTATGTGTGTCCCTCCCTCCCACAGTTCAAACGTGTGTGCGTGTCCCTCCCTCCCACAGTTCAAACATGTGTGTGTGTGTGTCCCTCCCTCCCACAGTTCAAACTTGTGTGTGTGTGTGTCCCTCCCTCCCACAGTTCAAACATGTATGTGTGTCCCTCCCTCCCACAGTTCAAACGTGTGTGTATGTGTCTCTCCCTCCCACAGGTCAAACATGTATGTGTGTCCCTCCCTCCCACAGTTCAAACGTGTGTGTGTCACTCCCTCCCACAGTTCAAACATGTGTGTGTCCCTCCGTCCCACAGTTCAAGCATGTGTGTGTGTGTCCCTCCCTCCCACAGTTCAAACATGTGTGTGTCCCTCCGTCCCACAGTTCAAACATGTGTGTCCCTCCCTCCCACAGTTCAAACATGTGTGTGTGTCCCTCCCTCCCACAGTTCAAACATGTGTGTGTGTGTCCCTCCCTCCCACAGTTCAAGCATGTGTGTGTCCCTCCCTCCCACAGTTCAAACATGTGTGTGTGACCCTCCCTCCCACAGTTCAAGCATGTGTGTGTGTGTCCCTCCCTCCCACAGTTCAAGCATGTGTGTCCCTCCCTCCCACAGTTCAAACATGTGTGTGTGTCCCTCCCTCCCACAGTTCAAGCATGTGTGTGTGTGTCCCTCCCTCCCACAGTTCAAACATGTTGTCCCTCCCTCCCACAGTTCAAACATGTGTGTGTGTCCCTCCCTCCCACAGTTCAAGCATGTGTGTGTGTGTCCCTCCCTCCCACAGTTCAAACATGTGTGTGTGTGTCCCTCCCTCCCACAGTTCAAACATGTGTGTGTCCCTCCCTCCCACAGTTCAAACATGTGTGTGTGACCCTCCCTCCTACAGTTCAAACATGTGTGTGTCCATTCTACCCACAGTTCAAACATGTGTGTGTGTCCCTCCCGCTCACAGTTCAAGCATGTGTGTGTCCCTCCCTCCTACAGTTCAAGCATGAGTGTATGTGTCCCTCCCTCTCACTGTTCAAACATGTGTGTGTGTGTCCCTTCCTCCCATAGTTCAAACATGTCTGTGTCCCTCCCTCCCACAGTTCAAACATGTGTCTCCCTCCCACAGGTCAAACATGTGTGTGTGTGTCCCTCCTGCTCACAGTTCAAACATGTGTGTGTGTGTGTCCCCCCACAGTTCAAACATGTGTGTGTCCCTCCCTCCCACAGTTCAAACATGTGTGTGTGTGTCCCTCCCTCGCACAGTTCAAACATGTGTGTGTGTCCTCCCCCCCACAGTTCAAACATGTGTGTGTCCCTCCCTCCCACAGTTCAAACATGTGTGTGTGTCCCTCCCTCCCACAGGTCAAACATGTGTGTGTGTGTGTCCCTCCCTCCCACAGTTCAAACATGTGTGTGTCCCTCTTGCTCACAGTTCAAACATGTGTGTGTGTGTGCCCCTTCCTCCCACAGTTCAAACATGTGTGTGTCCCTCCCTCCCACAGTTCTAGCATGTGTGTCCCTCCCTCCTACAGTTCAAGCATGAGTGCATGTGTCCCTCCCTCTCACTGTTCAAACATGTGTGTCCCTCCTTCCCACAGTTCAACCATGTGTGTGTGTGTCCCTCCCTCTCACAGTTCAAACATGTGTGTGTGTCCCTCCCTCCCATCGTTCAAACATGTGTGTCCCTCCCTCCCACAGTACAAACATGTGTGTGTGTCTCTCCCTCCCAGAGTTCAAATATGTTTGTGTGTGTCCCTTCCTCCCACAGTTCAAACATGTGTGTGTGTGTGTGTCCCTTCCTCCCACAGTTCAAACATGTGTGTCCCTCCCTCCCACAGTTCAAACATGTGTGTGTGTGTGTCCCTCCCTCCCACAGTTCAAACATGTGCAGTTCCGGTTGATTTGGCCATGGGAAATGGGAGTTATGATGATAGGGTGAGTCTGGGTGGGATGTTCTTCAGAAGGTCACTGCAGACACAATGGGCAGAATGGCCTCTTACTGCACTCTAGGCATTCTCTGCTTCTGCTGGTTTCAGTCAGCTTCACTTGCCTCCAAACCTTCTTCAACGGTTGGCAGAGGGTAATGATACCTGTTAAAAGATTTCTTTATGTTATTTGGATCTATGCATCCTCTCAGTTTTCCAGGTTTTCTCCGTTTATGTCACTAACCCAGTTTCTCAGAGTTGTCACGTTTCTCCTCACTTTCTTGTCCAGCTATTTTATCTTGCCTTTCAGGCTGGCCTTTCAGATGCTGAACTGGCCTTTGAGATGATATTCACCAGGAAGACATCAAGACCTGTTTTTCTTTTTTAAAAAGTCTTAGTAATCCTTTTGGTTCAGTGACTTAGTCATCAATGAAATGCTACAAATCTCTTTCAGCATGTTCAGAGTGATTAGTCCAAGCTTTCGATTTGCTACAGCTGAGATGAGTTATGGTTAGCATCTCAGTTTCATTTGTCCTCTTGGATTGAGTGTTCCCTCAAATAACATCAACTTTATGTTTTTTGAGGGCTTCATTTCTGGATCACTACCTTGAGCCACTTTTGTCAGGTCTGCAAGACTGATGGTACTGCATGAAGCACTGAGGACACCACTTCACCTGTTTACCTCATGCTCTCCTTCTGCAGTCATCAATCTAACTGTCACAATCCATTTCACACCTTTCGACTGGACGATGAGTGACTCATCAGAATCATCATCTGATACCTTTTCAGCAGTCACCTTTTTGTCAACTTTCTCTGATTCTCTGAACTAAAACAATTGAATCCAGAGTGATTCCACTTCTTGAAGGTACAGGACTGATTTTAATGTGCTGGACATTCCTCCTTTTTTCTCCTGTGTGATCTCCTCTGCAAGATTGACATTGTCTCCTCTGACCTTTCTTGTTCCATTGGCTTTTCTATAAATATTTTTTCCCCAAATTGCTAAATCCATTCCACCTGGAACATCTCTCATCAAAGTCATCTCTTTTCCCATTAATGTTTTGAATTATAATTGACAACATCAATGTTTCTGCACTTGTCAACCGCTTTCTTGAGAGTAAGTTTCTCCTCTCTATGGGTATCCTGTCTTGACAAGACAACCTATTTCTGATGAGATCACCAAACTCAGAGATTCAGCCAGAACACTGATTAGATTAGATTCCCTACAGTGTGGAAACAGGCCCTTCGGCCCAACCAGTCCACACCGACCCTCCAAAGAGCAACCCACCCTGATCCATTCCCCTACATTTACCCCTGACTAATGCACCTAACACTACGGGCAATTTAGCATGGCCAATTCACCTAACCTGCATATCTTTGGACTGTGGGAGGAAACCAGAGCATCCAGAGGAAACCCACGCAGACACGGGGAGAATGTGCAAACTCCACACAGACAGTTGCCCGAGGTGGGAATTGAACCCGGGTCCCTGGTGCTGTGAGGTAGCAGTGCTAACCACTGTGCCACCGTGTTACCTGATCAATAGTTTCCCTTTTCCCCTGAGCTCTGATGTTAAGTACAATTACTATTTAATATAATATTCAAAGTGTGCCTCTAAAACTTTTAGAATATCTACTGTCTGACTTTGCTGCCCCTCAGTGGTATATCGGGGCCTATAATTCAGCTAAGATCACTCATTCCCCAACACAGGTAACAAGGACTGCTCATGTATGCTCTAGTTGCTAAAACATATTATTTTCCTGAGAAAATAGGAAAACCTCTTTGATTTCTAGAGGAGCACAGATTAGAAAATGCAGTCATTAGAGTCATAGTCAAAACTGTACAGCACATAAACAGGCCGTTTGGCCCACACTGTCCATAGAACATAGAACAGTACAGCACAGAACAGGCCCTTCGGCCCACCATGTTGTGCTGAGATTTAATCCTAATGTAAAATATAGTACCTTAACCTACGCACCCCTCAACTCACTGCTATCCATGTGCATGTCCAGCAGTTGCTTAAATGTCCCCAATGACTCTGCTTCCACCACCACCACTGGCAATGTATTCCATGCATTCACAACTGTCTGTGTAACAAACCTACCTCTGATGTCTCCTTTATACCTTCCTCCTGGTACTTTCAAACTGTGACTTCTTGTGCCAGTCACTCCTGCCCTGGGGAAAAGTCTCTGACGATTGACTCTATCTATTCCTCTCATTATTTTGTACACCTCATTATTTTTGTCCATGCTGACCAGGTTTCCTACTCCTTCTTTGCTGTTTTGTTTCAGAAGCTGACTTCCTTACTGCTGTGAAAATTTACACATTTTTAGCTGCACCATGTTTCAAGTGATGTGTTTAATGACTCTCTCTGACTGCACATAAAGGCATTTACAGCAAATGCTACATGAGTACGGCAAGCCTGCCAGTACACAAAGGGTGGGATTGCATTTCATTAAACCACGGTACACAGAAAGAGAGGGGAAGAATAAGGTGGATCAGTGAGGCACGTTAGAGGAGGCAGTACAGGGCAAGACAGAGGAAAGGGCAGGAGACAGGGAACATGGGGTTGGGGGTGTCACAGGGAGAGTTGAGACACAGAGACAAGAGTACAGGGAGTGGGCACAGGGCAGGACTAAGTTGCCAGTTGGGTGGGCTGTACTCGCAGTGGAGGCCAGGTTAAGAGGGAAAGAGGGGTGAGTCTATTCTGAGGGTCTGTGCTAACAAGTATTAAGCCCTCTTATTAAGTGCACTGCTCTCTGTCTTGGCTGCAGGAGTCCAGGAATCCTGATGACTGGAATCGACGTTTTATCCTCAGCTTCCACGTGGCCACTGATGAGATCAGCATCTTTGAACCTCCAATCCGGAACTCTGGGAGAATAGGAGGAAGAGTTTTATCAAAGATAAGGATTCCCAAACCAGGAACCAATGTGGAAAACCCAGAATTTTATACAGCCAAGGATCTGGCCATCTGCTCAATTGTTGAAGGTAAAATTCATCCAGCAAATAACTCTCACAGACCTCAACGTGGCACTTGACCCCTGGTCCTGACCTGTGACTTGGTGTGTCTCTGAGCCAGCAACAGATTACAGTCCAAAGATGGGTTTAGTATTCACTCAGTACCATTCCCTGTCTATTTCTCTCTGAAATTACAGAGTGGTTAGAGCATAGAGTGATGCCAGTCAGCCCATTGTGTCCATGTTGGATCTTTGAAGGAGCAATTCACTTAGTACCATTCTCCCACCTTCTCCCCATAATCCTACACATTCTTCCTTTTACAGGTCATAATCAAATTCCCATTTGAATGCCTTGGGCGAACTGGCCTCCTCCACACACGCTCCGGACTCTCACCACTCACTATGTGAAATAGTGTTTCCATTGTTTCATTTTGTTGCAGGATTGTTTGGTTTTTGGTCCTTCCAAATAGGGAACAGTTTCTCTCTGTCTGCTCTGTCCAGCCACCTCCATGCTTTTGAACACTTTGATGATCAAATTTCCCCTCTACCATCTCCACACTGAGAATAGCCCCAATTTCTCTAATCTATCTTCATAACAGAGGTTCCTCATCCCTGTATCCACTCTCATGAATCTTCTCTATACTCTCTCTGATGTCTTCACAATCTTCCTAAAGTGTAGGGTTGAGAGCTGGACTCAATCAAATTGAGCGAAAGTGAGGCCTCCAGATGCTGGAGGTCAGAGTCAAGATCAGAGTGGTGCTGGAAAAGCACATGTCGGGCAGCATCCGAGGAGCAGGAAAATCGACGTTTTGGGCAGGAGTCCTTCATTAGGAATGAGGGTGGAGAGATAAATGGGAGTGGGGGAGCTGGGGAAAAGGTAGCTAAGAATGCAATAGGTGGATGTAGGTGGGGATAGGTCGGAGAGGAGGGTGGAGTGGACAGGTGGGAAGGGAGATAGGCAGGTAGGATAGGTCACGGGGACGGTGCTGAGCTGGAAGGTTGAAACTGGGGTAAGATGGGGGGAGGGGAAATGAGGAAACTGGTGAAGTCCACATTGATGCCCTGGGGTTGAAGGGTCCCGAGGCGAAAGCCCTCCTACCTCTGGCTTGCAACAGTTAAATTGCTCAGCAGCATCTAAATCAGAACCGATCAAAGTCCAGTTAAATGGTCACCTGGTTCTAACGGAGATCGGTAGCACTGTGGCAACAATTGCGAAGCAGTCTTTACCAACATTCACTCTGGACTCCACCAACCCTTAAGTTTACACAAGACCGCAGCTAGACTCAGCACCTACACCTTGAAACCTTTTTACAGATTAAGGGTATAACTTCAGATCCTGTCGCTTATGAGAAGTAGATGGTTCAGTTCGCACTGACTGTAGTAAAAGGCTCGGGCACAAGCCTGATGAGATGGAATTGGCTGGAAGTTTCAACCTTGATTGGCTCAGCATTTTTTGAATAGAAAATGGCTGCCTCAGTGAAGTCCTAATCAATACCTGGATATTTTTCAGGAAGGTTTAAGGGTTGTCAATGGAGCCAAAGCCACCTTGTTTGTTGACCATGACTCTGCAAGGCCTGCTTTATGCCATTTTCCTTACTGGCAAAAATGGAGGCAGAAATCAGAAGTCTCAGTAGCTTGGTTGAATTTTTTGAAGAAGTAACAAAGGGGATTGATGAGGGCATAGCGGTGGACATGATCTATATGGACTTCAGTAAGGCATTCAACAAGGTTCCCCACGGGAGACTGGTTAGCAAGGTTAAATCTCTTGGAATACAGGAAGAACTAGCCATTTGGATACAGAACTGTCTCAAAGGGAGAAGACAGAGGGTGATGGTGGAGGGTTGTTTTTCAGACTGGAGGCCTGTGACCAATGGTATGCCACAAGGCTCAGTGCTGGGTCCACTGCTTTTCATCATCTATATAAATGATTTGGATATGGACATAGGAGGTACAGTTAGTAAGTTTGCGGATGACACCAACATTGGAGGTGTAGTGGACACCAAAGAAGGTTACCTCAGAGTACGATGGGATCTTGATCAGATGGGCCAATGGGCTGAGGAGTGGCAGTTTGGTATGCTTTCCTTTATTGGACAGAGCGTTGAGTACAGGAGTTGGGAGGTCATGCTGCAGCTGTACAGGACATTGATTAGACTACTTTTGGAATATTATGTGCAATTCTGATCTCCCTGCTACAGGAAGGATGTTGTGAAACTTGAAAAGGTGCAGAAAAAACAAGCATATTGCCAGGGTTGGAGGATCTGAGCCACATGGAGAGTCTGAACAGGCTGGGGCAGTTATCCCTGGAGCGTCGGAGATTGAGGGGTGATCTTATAGAGGTTTACAAAAGCATGAGGGGCATGGATAGGATAAATAGACAAGATATTTTCCTTTGCATGGGGGAGTCCAGAACTAGAGAGCATAGGTTTAAGGTGAGAGGGGAGAGATATAAAAGGGACCTAAGGGGAAACTTTTTCATTCAGAGGGTAGTGCGTGTGTGGAATGAGCTGCCAGAGGAAATGGTGGAGGCTGGTACAATTACAACATTTAAATGGATGGGTATATGAATAGGAAGGGTTTAGAGAGATACAGGCCAAGTGCTGGAAAATGGGACTAGATTAGGTTGGGATATCTGGTCAGCATGGTCGAGTTGGACTGAAGAGTGTGTTTCCGTGCTGTACCTCGCTCTGACTCTATGACTGGAAAACGAGGGAATCATCAAACTGTACAGTTTATAAATGGGCAGCACCGATTGTACTGATAGTGCAACCCGATGGCTGGTTCGTCTTTGTGGGGATTTTAAACAAACAGTAAACACCTTTTCACAGCTGGATAAATACCCAACCCCTCGCATAGAGAACTGATACATAAAGCTGGTGGTGGGAGCTGTCCTTCAGGAAGCTGGATATAAATCATGCGTATCTCCAATTGCAGTTAGATGGGGATTCCCAGAAATATGCAAAAGTTAATTCCCATAAGGGTTTGTACAAATATACGAGGCTGCCATTTGGGGTTTCATCAGCGTGTGCTATTTTTCTATGGATGATGGGGAACAGTTTAGATGGTCTACCCCAAGGCAGGCATTTGCCTGAGGGGGGAAATGGGCTACCTGGGCTACACAGTTCTCAAAACCAGATAAACAGCTGTTGGAAGATAAAATTAGGGTAATCAAAGTTGCCCCAGCTCCCGTATCTCTACAGAAGCTTTGGTCTTTCCTTGAGTTGGTGAATTATTATGAAAAGTCCATACCTAGTCTGGCCTCCATCCTGGTTGCCTTACATCTGAGAAAGGGGCAGCCTTGGAAATGGTCTCAGAGCCCAGAATTAGCCTTTAGGGAAGTGAGAAAGCAGCTGGTATTGTCTAAGTTGTTGGCACATTCTAAACTCAAGTGAGATCTGGAGCTGACGTGAAATACCTCTCCATACGGTATCAGGGTCGTGTACCTCCCAGATGGCCCAACAGCAAATGCTTCCCAGACTTTGCCTGATGCAGATGGTAAATACGTCAAGCTCGAGAAGGCAGCTTTGGTCGTTATTTTCAATGTGAGAAGGTTCCATCAATAGCATTTTTTAATGGATGTAAATTTGTAACGTTCCCCTGCTCGGGATGATCAAAGAGGATAAGGCGGTCATAGCTTCAGGTCAAATCCAGCAGTGGACTCTCAATGTCAGTGTGTACAATTATAAGGTGGGACACTGCCTGGGAGGCCAAGTAGGAAATATGGTGCCTTGAGCTGCCTCCTACTAGCAGATACACCACCATCTGGTTTTATACTTTCTGGACACCCTTCCACTCAGCACTGACCATATCAGACTGTGGGGACAAAAGGATCCAGTCCTGGCAAAACTAAAACAGCTGGTGGTGATGGGACAAGTCAAAGCTAATCACAACCAGAATTGAAAGCTTTCTGGACACAGCGAGACCCGATCACCGTTGAGGTGGCATTTTGTATTTGAGGAGGAAGAGTTATTATCCTGAGCAAAGGTCGCTGCCAGATACTGGCTGAACTCCACCAGGAATTTCCAAAATGGAGCTGTTGGTAAGAATGCTTGTCTGATGGTTAGGATTGGATGTTGACATTGCTGCATTACAGCAGCAGCTCCCCCACTGTGCCAGCCAGGTAAACCCTGGACTCTGTTACACATCATCTATACCAGTCCTTTCATGGGCTTAATGTTCTCGGTCATTGCACGTCCAATCACTTTGAATGTGCATCACATACAGTTCATTCGTCAAACTCTGGGATGATAATTGAAAAGTTGCAAGCACCATTTTACAATTCACAGGCTCCCGGAAGTGTTGGTCACAAGCAACAGGCCATCACTTACTCACAAGTTATTCAAGTATTTTCTGAACGCGAACGGCATTCAGCATAAAAGATGAGCTCCATAAGAGGCACAGTCAACGCAGGATGAGGTCCCAGGACACACAAAGTTTGGGAAGGTGAGGTGGTCTTAAACAAACCGGTGGACCACATGAAAGCAGCAAACTCACAAACGGGTCAGGACCAAAACATACCCAGCCCCTCGGAAACATGGGTTTTCCCCCTCCACCCAGTGTCAAAAGAAACCTCTGAGATAGACACGGCAGATATCGTAACCTTGACACCAGTGAAAGACACTGTGTCTATGAGTGGGACTGATGTTCAGTTCCACCTTATTTTTGCCTTGTCTCTCAGCTGCTCGTAGTGGGTCCTGGCCTGGTCTCTCAGCTGCTCATGGCAGTACCTGAGCTTGGCAAACAAGTGGACCTTACCTGAGTATGTTGCTGAGGCACTGGGGGTGATCGAAGAGGCAGCAGTTCCAGTAGCAGTGACAGTATCTCTGATGGCAGCAGCTTGATAAACCGAGGTTTCATCAAAACCTGTTTGACTTTTTACTTATTCTTTTATTTTCCTTGTTTAAATTGAGAGACTTTAATGGTAACTATTACCTTATTTCTCTATTTATCTACTATTCTATGAAGTAATGCTTAACGTTTAAACTCTCGTTTCTCTTACAACTTTGTACCTTGACACCTTGGGACTTAAAGTGGCAACATTAGATACTTTCATTGTACTCCTGTACTCCAGTACTCCTATACTCGATCGAGTACACGTGATAATAAACTTGAGAATCTACATTTTTGAAGAACTTTAAGTAAATTAATCAAACTTGATTTACCCTTCATAAAACCATGCTTATTCTGATGGATTACGTTTTGACTTTCCAAATGTCATACTGTTATTTCTTTGGGAAACTATTAGAATCTATTATCAATGTCAGATATTAAACTAAACAGTCTATAGATTCCTATATATTCCTACTTTCTCCCTCCCTTTTTGAATAAGGGCTTAAATTAGCATTATTCCAACCATTGAAGCCTTTTCAGAAGGCAGGCAGTTTTGTAATATTATAACCAGTCCATGGGGAATCAGGTCAGTTTGCAGACAGGATCAGAAGAGCAGACACCTGTCTAACAACCGGTCAGTGCAAAGGCATCTCAGTTATAGGGCGACACAGTGGTTTCCACTGCTGCCTCACACTGCCAAGGAACTGGGTTCAATTTCAGCCTTGGGTGACTCTCTGCATGGAGTTTGCACATTCTCCCTGTGTCTGCGTGGGTTTCCTTTGGGTGCTCCAGTCCAAAGATGTGCAGTTTAGATGAATTGGCCATTTTTTTTATTATTAGATTACTTACAGCGTGGCCATGCTAAATTGCCCACAGTGTTCAGGAATGTGTAGGTCAGGGGTAAATATAGGGTAGGAGAATGGGTCTGGATGGGTTACTCTTCAGACAGTCAGTGTGGACATGCTGGGCCGAAGGGCTTGTTTCCACACTGTAGAGAATCTAATTCTTTTCACCTGCAAAGGTTTCCTTTACAGGAACTCGGCTGTAGAACTTCTCTAGAAGTTCTGAGATTCCAATTTCATTGGATCTAAAGAACTACAAGGGAACCCACACAGGCTTGAAACATACGCAACTTAACGGAACATTTCATTTACTTGATTTACTCATATTGCTACTCATAAGCTAAATACCTACCTTTACCTCTCGACCGAGCTTTTCTGGTGTGTGTATGTGTCGAAGTCTGGAAAGTGTGTTATGGACTAGGCCAGACCACTTAAAACATTCTTAAGCAGGCAGCCCAGACCATAACTTAGCAATCTGTTTCAGTCAGTGTACAGAGAGAATTACCCGGAGTAAGCTAGCTAGGTTGACTACCAGGTTTTAAAACAGACAAAAATTTATTCACAAAATTACACAACGAAACACCAAGAACAGAATTAAAAACCCCTACAGAACTCAGTCTGTCCAAACTAGACTTAATTATACAGTTCTGAATATACACAACAGTCCCAATAAGCAAACCCCCTTAAAACACAGTAAAAATGGAACAGATGCTTACAGGTTGAAGTTAGAAGGGCAGAAGGGGAGAGAGAGAGAGCCTGTTTCCACACAGCTCGTGTGGAACTGGTTCTGGACTGAACTGCTCAGCTAGAGTTCCTGATGAAGGGCTTTTGCCTGAAACGTCGATTTTCCTGCTCCTCAGATGCTGCCTGACCTGCTGTGCTTTTCCAGCACCACTCTGACCTAAACTCTGGTTTCCAGCATCTGCAGTCCTCACTTTTGCTCAGCTAGTGTGACCACTCCCCTTTAATGATTCTCTTCTAAAACATGACCATTTTGGCCGGAAGTCTTTTCTGTTTAAATATAATCAAAAGGCCTCTCAATATCCTTTTCATCTCTGTACCAAACTAGTCACCTCGGAACCAGGAGGGTTTTATGACCCCTCTAAAGAAACGAAGGACACAGAATCCTTGAGAAAAGGAACAGCTTTTAGAAAAAAGGGATCAACTTTGTGACACATTCCCCCCTTAAAATATGAACCATCATTACCAAAAGATGGCTTCAGTTTTAAAACCCTTCAATAACCCATAGTAGTCTAAACACACAAATACACTATATTAAAGATAAAATTGCAAACATGCACAACCATATGCGAATTCAGGCTATGGCACAGCCGCAACCGAACGCTCCCGTATCTCATTTGTGTCTCGATAATGCATCAGCAATCACGTTTTCGTGACCTGCCACCTGCACAATTGTCAAACTGAACGGCTGCAACAACAAGCTCCATCTAAACAGTCTGGCATTTTTGTCCTTAAATTCTTCCACAAATGTCAATGGGTTATGATCAGTGTATACGATTGTCTCAGATGCATTGCTAGTAATACAAACACTGAAATGTTGTAATGCCAACACCAAGTTTAAAGTCTCTTTTTGCACCGTTGAATATTTCTGTTGACGAACGTTCAACTTCCTGGAAAAATACCCGATGGGTCTTTCTATCCCGTCATCATCCTCCTGCACAAGCACTGCACTGACACCCACATCACTGGCATTGATAGCCACCTTTGTGTAATCTAGCGTGGCTAATACTGAGGCAGTGGTTAACACAGTTTTTAGGCTGTCAAATGCCTTTTGACAGTCTGCTGTCCACTGAAACTTCTTACCCTTCTTTAACAATTCGGTGAGTGGAGCAGCCACACTGTTAAAGTTCAGCACAACCTTTCGGTAAAATCCACTCAACCCCAGGAATGTTGGTGCTGCTTTTTTGTTGACGGTGTGGGAAATTCCCAATTTACTTTCATTTTTGCATCCTGTGGGGCCATTTGTCCATGTCCATCAACTTGGCCTAGGAAGGTGACTTGGGCTTTGGCAAATTCACTTTTAGCTCGGTTTACCAAGTTTGCGTTCCAAAGTCGATCGAACAAGTCTGATAAATGCTGTAAATGTTCCTTCCACGAGTGACTAAAAATCACCAGGTCATCAATATACACCAACAGTTGGGTAATCCGGCAATACCTTATTAGTCAGTCTCTGAAATGTGGCTGGAGCATTTTTCATTCCAAATGGCACAATCATGATCTGATAAAGTCATTTGGCTTTACAAAAGCTGAAATTGCCTTTGCTCTCTCTGACAGAGGTATGTGCCATTAGCCTCTGAGCAAGTATAACTTAGAAATGTAAGTTGCTTATCCCACTTTTTTGAGCTAATCCTCCAACCATGGAATTGGATATGCATCAGTCTTTGTAACGGTGTTGACTTTGCGATAGACCACAACTAACCATTGGGTACCATCTGGCTTTGGCACCATGACTCTGGGTGAGCTCCAGTCACTGTAACTCACTTTGATTATGCCATCTTGGAGCATGCACTCTGACTCCTTCTGAACCTGTGCCAACTTTAGAGGGTTATAGCTATGAGGATGTTGCTTAATCAGAACAGCATCTCCTATCTCTACGTCATGCACAATTAGGTTAATACTTCCCAGTTTATTTCCACATATTGCCCCATGTGATAGTAATAACTCTTTCAGGTCATTTTGATTTTCTTGTGGAAGGTAACTCAATAATTTATCCCAATTTTTGACAACTTCCTCATTGTCCAATCTGATCTGAGGAATGTCCAATTCAGATTCCTCTGAACATGGTTCTTACTTCTGTGCTGTAATCATTGACACCTTCTCCTCTTGCTTTCCTTCCCTATCAAAATACCTTTCCAGCATATTCACATGACACACACTTTGTGAGATTTCTTCCTGACTGGAGTCCTGATGAGGTAGTTCACCTCACTCAATGTCTTCCCAATTTGACAAGATCCACTAAACCTTGCTTTTTAGGTTAACCTGTCACTGGAAGTAACATCTATACCTCATTCCCAATTGCAAAATTGTGAATTTTTGATTTTTTATCTGCTTCCTGTTTCATTGTATGCTGTGATACTTTTAAATGCTGCCTAGCTAACCCTCCAGCTCTATTTAATTGTTCTCTAAAATTTGACACATAGTCCACATAGATGGTCTGTGAATTCTGATTTATTAATTTCTCCTTACTCAATCTTAACGATCCTCTTACTTCATGCCCAAAAATTAATTCAAACGGACTGAATTTGGTCGATTCATTCGGTGCATCTCTGATCGCAGACAGTACAAACAGAACTTCCTTATCCCAGTCATCTGGATAATCCTGACCATAAGCCCTCAGCATGGTCTTTAATGTTTGATGCCACCTCTCTAGCCCCCTGCGATACTGGATGGTACACATTCCCAACTTATCCACAACTACCTTGAATAATTTGGATGTGAAGTTTGATCCTCGATCTGACTAGATCTCTATTAGCAGTCTGTATCAAAAAAAAATTTAAGTATTTCTTCTACAACCCTTTTAGCTATGATATTGTGTAATGGGATTGTCTCTGGAAATCTAGTCGACATATCCATTACAGTTAATAATTACTCATTCCCACTTTTTGTTTGAGGTAGAGGATCTACACAATCAATCAAGACTTGTGAAAGGTTCCTCAAATGTTGGAATAGGGAATAAAAGTGCAGGTTTTATTATGCCGGTAGTTTTCCAATTAGCTGACATGTATGACATGTTTGGAAAAATCTTTGTGTAGGCCAGGCCAGTAATAATGTCTTTGTATTTTAGCCGTGTTTTCCTCACCCCTGAATGACCTCCAGGTGGTAGCTCATCGGCCACTCGCAGCACCTCCTTTCTATACCCAACAGGCAAAACAATTTGAAGAAGCTCTGCCCATTTCTCACTTACTTAAATGTGTGATGGTCTCCATTTCCTCATTAAGACATCATTTGTTAAGTTGTAACACACATGGATACATTCACTTTCTTTCACTGTATATGTCTTTTGATATAACTGGTTTAAGTTCTCATTTTTCTGCTGTAACTCGATCAGCTTAAAGATACTTGCATGCTTACCTATTTGCTCCTGCTCTGTTCCATTTATCTGATAAAAAAAAAGTCCCATCGAGCTAGGTCGTATTCCTTAGCTGGGCCTTTTGGTCTCTCCTGCTTCAGCTTGTGCCTCTGTGATCTTGTGATCACACAATCTTCAGTTGCCAGCGTCTCTACTGGCTTTTCAACTAAAGTAGGCAGTACATATACCAGTGAATCAGCTGTATCATTTGCAAGGCCAAATTGTATTCCTGGAGCTGAGACTTTGTCCAGTACGCCTACCTCAAAATTTCCACTCTTCTCTGGACTCTCTAGCCTCTTTTTACTTGATTGAGCAAATTTTGTTTCAGAGCTGAAAAAGTGTTGCTGGAAAAGCGCAGCAGGTCAGGCAGCATCCAAGGAGCAGGATAATCAATGTTTCAGGCATAAACCCTTCTTCAGGAATGAGGAAAGTGTGCCAAGCAGGCTAAGATAAAAGGTAGGGAGGAGAGACTTGGGGGGAGGGGCGTTGGGAATGCGATAGGTGGAACGAGGTTAAGGTGAGGGTGATAGGCCGGAGAGGGGTGGGGGCGGAGAGGTCAGGAAGAAGATTGCAGGTTAGGAAGGTGGTGCTGAGTTCGAGGGTTGGGACTGAGACAAGGT
>NC_057718.1:803607-809290 GCF_004010195.1 Chiloscyllium plagiosum | reverse complement strand
GGTCGGTTTATAGTAAATGTCCGTGTCAATTTGGTCACCCGAGATAGAAATGGAAAGGTCTAGGAAGGGGAGGGAGGAATCTGAGACGGTCCAGGTGAATTTGAGGTCGGGGTAGAAGGTGTTGGTAAAGTGGATGAACTGTTCAACCTCCTCGTGGGAGCACGAGGCGGCCCAGATACAGTTATCGATGTAGCGGAGGAAAAGGTGGGGGGTGGGGCCAGTGTAGCTGTGGAAGATGGACTGTTCCACATATCCTACGAAGAGGCAGGCATAGCTGGGGCCCATGCGGGTGCCCATGGCTACTCCTTTGGTTTGGAGGAAGTGGGAGGATTGGAAAGAGTTGTTCAGGGTAAGGACCAGTTCAGTCAGTCGAATTTCTATCTCGGGCGACCGAATCAACACGGACATTTACTATAAACCGACCAACTCCCACAGCTACCTAGATTACACCTCCTCCCATCCTCCAACCTTCCAGCTCAGCGAGCAAACCTACATCAAAAAGGAGACAGCTTTTAGAAAAAAGGGACCAGTTTTGTGACAAATGTATGTTTGACGATGTGTAACATGCTCCCCCGGGGTTTAATTGAAGTGCATAGTATAGATGCATTAAGGGAGAGACAGATGAGAGAGAACGGAGTAGAGAGATATGTTGGTATTTAAATGAGGAAAGATGGGAGAAGAGTCGACTGGGGCTTAAAAATCGATACAGATTAGCTGTTTGAACAGCTTGTTTCTGTGCTGTATCTTGTGTGTTATGTTGTGTATGTAATACTCCCAGGGCTACAGTTCAATCTCAGATCCATGGTTTCTCCTTTGCCTCAGTCAGTGCCAACAGCCTTGCTCACCTTTTTTTTTCTCCAGTGCTCGGTTGCCGTTTCATCATCACTGACGCTGATGAATATGTTCACAAATACCTGCAAGCGAATGCTGCAGAATTTCCGAGTGAAGTTCTCGACTCATTTCAGCAGAAAGCTCAGGAAAGGAAGGCTCAAATGGTCCAGGCGTCTCTGGTCCAAGAGTCCCTCCCCAAGACTCAACAGGAGATGGATCAGAAAGCTCGGTCAGTCATCCCTTTGTTTTCATTTCCAATTTAATTTTATCGTGTAGACTCTGACATATAGCCCTGGCAGCTTCAGCAACAGCCCTTTCACCAAATTAGGAACCTGACCTCAATCAAATCAGCTCAATGCACTGACTCCACTCACTGTGTCTAAACAACCTGAACTGACCTATTTCCTTGACAGAACGAGACTGGTTAGCTGGTAACTAGCACTCAGGAATTCTCACAGACAGACACAGCTGGCCTGCAGGCTGAGCTCCATTGCTAAGCTTGGAATATAATAACCCCCAAGATTCTACTGGCAATAAATGGGTTCTGAAGAAGGGTTACTGAACCTGAAACGTTAACTGTCTCTGTGGTCAAAGTCTAACTGCTCGATTTAAGTGAAAAGATTAAAGGAAAGAAATATAAAAGCAGATCCAAAAGCTATTCCAGTCCCTTCTCCTAGTTTCTCCAGCTGCATCTCATGTGTTTTGGATGCCACATTCCACAGGGGATTCTCAAAAATGTCCACTTTTTCCTCAACTGAGGATTCCCTGCTACCTTGTTCGACAGGGCCATTCGCCACGTCTGACCCACCTCCTGCACTTCTCTTCCCTCCAACAACACTGGTAGGGTCCCCCGCCGTCCTCATATTCCACTCTGGCAGCATCTACGTTTAAAGGACCATAAGCTGCCATTTCTGAGCAGAATGCCATAACCAGGTAAATATTGCCCTCCCTTGTTAGCATTTCCTCCATGACACCCTGGTCCACTCCCAACACCATCACCACCACATCCTCACAGCCAAATGGCACTTTGTCCTGCAATCACAGAAGATACACCTGCCTTTATACTTCCTCCCATCTCACTATCCAATGTTTCACACACCTTCCAGGTGAAGCAGCACTTTCCCAGCCCTTCCCACAATCTAGTCGACTGCACTCGCTGCTCACAATGTGGTCTCCCCTACACTGGGGGGAGCAAAGGAAGGGTCTGTTTCCATGTTGTATATCTCTAAGACTCTCTGACTCTAAAACAGACCCTGAGCTTCCAGTTCCCTGTCACTGTAACCCCCCCACCCTGTTTCCCGGCCAACATCTCTGTCTCAGGCTGGCTGCAGTGCTCCAGTGAAGCTCAGCACAAGCTGGAAGAACAGCACCTCACCTTCCCCTCGGGGACCCTGCAGCCCTCCGCACTCAATATCGAGTTCGATAATTTCAGAACCCGAGCACCTCCTTTCAGGTCCTTTACCCATCCCAACACATCAGGCCTTGTCATGACATGGGCTTCTTTCAGCACAGCCCACCCATTTTCACCTACTCATGGTTCCCATTATCATCTTTTCTTTCTCCCTGGCTTACCAGTAGCCATCCCTTTCCCTCCTAACTGTTGCTCTCTCTCAGTGGGCTCCACCTCCATCAGTCTCGTCAGCGTATATACCACCTTGTCATAATAGTTATCAGTTCAGAAGGACAAGACACAAAATGTTCATTCTGCTTTCTCTCCAGATCGGACTAATTTCTCCAACACTTTCAGCTATTGGTTTGTAAAAAAAATTAGAAAGAACAAAAATGGATGCAATATAAGCAGGGATAGCAAAACATACCATGGGGGGAAAGGGAATGACAGAGAAACAAAGTTATTCATTTTAATCTGAGAAAGAAACTCCTGGGAATACGTGAGAGCCACAGGATGAGTAAGAATTACAAAGTGAAATATATTAGTGACAGTAAAAAGAATAGTATTTTGGAAAGTAATGGGACTTTAAAGAGATAAATCCCCTGGACCCAATGATTTACATCCCAGAGAGGGCTCACTTTTCAGAACCCTACAGAATCTGCTTGGCTCCTGCAGATTGGAAGATGCCAAATGAACTACACTATTTAAAAAAAATAGAAAATGGACAACTACTGACTCATCAGTCTGACATCAATGATAGGGAAATGCTGGAATCACTGATAAAGAATTGTATCATTAAACACTGAGAAAACGATGATAGGATTAGGCAGAGTCATTCTGGATTGGTGAAAGGGAAATCTTGTTTAATAAACCAGTTGGGGGTTTTGTGAATATCTAATCAGGAGAATAGATAGAGGGGAAATGGTGGAAATGTCAGTTTAAAATTCAGCAAGATTTGATAAGGTCCTACACAAGAGGTTTAATTATCACTGCACAGTCTCAAAATAAGAGAGGAACCATTGAGGACTGGGATAAGGAAGATTGTCTTCACTTTGAATTTGGTATATCTCTACCTCAGGGGTCTGTGATGCCACAACATCGAAGTCCCAGGTTATCACTGCACAGTCTCAAAATAAGAGGGGAACCATTGAGGACTGGGATAAGGAAGATTGTCTTCACTTTGAATTTGGTATATCTCTACCTCAGGGGTCTGTGATGGCTCAATCACTGAGTAGATTCAAGTCAAAGATCAATAGATATTGAAGATATCAAGGGATATGGGGATAGTATGGGAACTGGCATTGTGGTGACACAAACTGAAGAGGATGAAAAACTGACTCCTGCTCTGGTTTCATTTTTTCCTTTGTAATTTTGTTTTTGTTCTCCAGCTCTATGTCATTTGGTGATCCAGAGCTTGCTCCTGCTGAGATGAGCAGCGAGGACTGTGTAACGATGCCATCAGAATGTTGGCAATTTCTTGACAAGAGACCATCAAAAGCACAATCCCAGGGAGATAACCGCACACTTCAGTACAAGAAAGATATCTGCCCACCACAGAACCAGGGAGATATCCGTACACCTCAATATCAAGCAGGTATCTGCCCACCACAGAACCAGGGAGATATCCGTACACCTCAATACCATAGAGATATCTGCCCACCAGCATCCCAGGGAGATATCCGCATACCTCAGAACCAAGCAGATATCAGTGCACCTCAATATCAAGCAGGTATCTGCCCACCTCAGAACCAGGCAGATATCCGTACACCTCAACACCAGAGAGATATCTGCCCACCACCGTCCCAGGGAGATATCCGTACACCTTAGTGTGCTCCCATGGGACTCCAAGATCAAAATACATATAGGGGATTATAACTGTTGATGTCAAAAGTGGAACAATGATCTTTGTAATTGGGAACATAATGCAAACTGAATAAAGTAATATTTGAAACACTTCCAGCAGTCTGTGATTATCCTTCAGTGAGTGGTACATCTCAGCTCCAGTGTGGTTTAACTAACACAGCACCCTCCTCTCAAAACTGTCAGACAACTGATCTGCCCACTGCAGGGCTCCCAGACTCTGCTTGAGGGACTGTAAGTAATACTGACACCTTCCCACAACGTGTAAGGTACAAAGTTCAAAGATTAACAGAACACAAAAAGATATCTTGTTGAATTTGCATGTTTATTTACAGTCAGACTTACACGACTGTCACCCTACAGCGAGGACAGTAAGGATCACGGTGTTGATATTTGCAGTCATCCATCAATCACTGCTGCTCATGGGGAGCTGTAAGTACAGCAGATAAACACTGGACATCAGGTAGGCTCATCCCAGCTCTGGGCACTGTGAAATCTTACTCTGGGCACTGGGAGACACTGTTCTGGGTCTGACAGAGCCTCCAAGGACCACTGGCAGTTGCTGAGGTACATGCTGACACATATCCAGATGCACTTTACATGTAAAGAGACCCATGTTAATCCAATCAGCCAAAAAGATGGTGCTGTGGTCCACACTCTGAGGCAGGGAGGGGACAGGGCTTTATCTCCAAATCTACACCCACTGAACTGATCTCATCCAGTGTGTGGATAAGAGTTAGGATTGGGCATGGATTGGGGATGGTGAAATGAAGTTATGCTTTGATCCTGGGAAGGATTTGGAAAATGGGAGAGATTTGGATAAAATGTGGAGGGCGTGGTTTACTGAGGCGCTGACTGGAAAATGGACACAATAAGTGGAGGGTGGGGCTGTGCTTCAGGGAAGAATGGTGAATGAGAAACAATTATTGAAGGTCCAAGTTTGATCCCCCTGGGGCAGGGGTGATGTGATCAGAAAGACTCCCAGCCCTGACTGGCCGAGTTTAGGGTGATTTGGATTTTCGAGTCCGAGGTGATGTGCCATTCTCTGATTTGATCAAACCGTTGTCATGGTGACCTGGGAGAAAGAAAGAGGAGAAGTTACTGAGAGACCATGGAGCCCTGACCCCAATCCTCACCCAAACCCTCACACTCCCATTCTGACCGTTGAACCCCAGCTGACCCCAAAACTGCAACCCATTCCCCGACATTCCCACACTCAGGTTGAGTTCCATTTGACCTTCACCGACTCCAAACCAGAACTCCCTGACCCCCACCTGAGCCGTGATCCCACAAACCCATCAGACCCACACCTGCCTCAGCTCCCCCCTCAACCTCCCACAGCCACAAACTGACCTGGTTCCCTGCGGAGGACCCGGCCTCGCGTTGCCATGGCGCCTACAATCTTCCTACGAGATGCCTGCTCTGCTTGAAACTCTCTCCATCGTCGCAGTTGGAAGTTAATAAATCGCCACATCATCCAGGCCTGGGTGCTACACACAGTTACCAGGATACACAGCCTGAGTGTGAGAGAGTCACAGAGAGAGAGAGAGAGAGAGAACGAGACAGAGAGAGAGAGGCAGAGAGGGGGCGGCAAAGGCAGGG
>NC_057718.1:793898-798474 GCF_004010195.1 Chiloscyllium plagiosum | reverse complement strand
TGAGCATCAGTAAAGTGATGGAAGGTGTCAGTAACAGTTCTACCAAGCAGCACCTGCTCAGCTATAACCTGCTCAGTGACGCCCAGTTTGGGTTCCCCCAGGGTCACTCAGCTCCTGACCTCATTACAGCCTTGGGTCAAACATGGAAAGGTCAGAATGGTGCTTAAAAAGCACAGCAGGTCAGGCAGCATCCGAGGAGCAGGATATTCAATGTTTCAGGCAAAGCTCAAACATGGATAGACGAGCTGAATTCTGGAGGGGAGGGGAGAGGGACAGCCCCTGACACCAAGGCAGCAGTTGACTGAGAGTGGCATCAAGGCAACCTAGGAAAAGTGGAATTAATGGGAATGGGGAGAAACTCTCTGCTGGTCGGAGTCAGACCTGACACAAAGGAAGATGTTTGTGGTTGTTGGAGGTCAGTCATCTCAGCTCCAGGACATCTCTCCAGGATTTTCTCAGGGGAGTGTCCTAGGCCCAACCATCTTCAGCTGCTTCAGCAGAAGTGGGGATGATCTCATAACCATTGACATCTCTTCAGATACAGTCCACGTCTAATATCAGGGTCTGGGCTAAAGAGTGGCAAGTAACATTTGTGCCACACAAATGCCAGGCAATGACCATCTCCAACAAGAGACAATCTAACCATTGTTCCTTCATGTTCAATGGGCATTATCATCACTGAATCCATCAATGTCAACATCCTGGGGATGACCATTGATCAGAAAATGAAATGGACTAGTTAAATAAATAGTTAGTTCAAGAGCAGGTTAAATGCTCAAAGTGACTACTCTTGACATCAACTCATGACTATCACCTTAAACAGAGATGAGCCAACTCCCTCACCTAGTCCCTGCTCACCTGCCCCATCGCCCAGTGCCAACTCACTCCCTCACTCGCCCACCACCCTACAACCCTCCCATGCTCCTCATCACTTCCCTGTCTGCCCCCCGGCCCGTCATTGCTGGTGCCTGGAGTCTGCTTCCCTGTCACTGGGTTCCTTCTTGGAAACAATCTTCCTAATACTGCTCCTGATCCTGGTGGAAGGTCGATTCACTGACAACCCGGACAAGTTGGAACATTTCAACTGAACTCTTTGTGGCAGGAAGCACGTCTAAAGCCAGTCCCACCATTGGTAAAACTCCCCCAAGTGGGGAAACACGTTCCTCACATGGTTCACCATCGGGGAACAGCACTCACGCATCGGATGTTGCTCAGTCCCATTCACACCCAGCTCCCATGATGGCCTAGCCCACACACTCAGAATCATATCTAATGCAAGAGGCCCTTCAGCCCATCAGGTCTACACCAAAGACTACACTAAATCTACACTAGTCCCACATTCCAGCACTAGGCCCACAGCCTCAAGTATTGACATTTCAAATCATCCAAGTACTTTTTAAAAGATTGTGAGGTCTCCTGCCTCAACTGGACCCCAAGATTGTGCATTCCAGATTCCCACCACCCTCTGGCTGAAAACATATTTCAGCAGCTCCCCTCTAAACCTCCTACCTACCACGTTAAAATTATGTCCCCTTGGTAATGACCCTTTAACTGAGGGGCTGAAGCTGCTTTCTAACCTCATTGTCCACTCCCCGCGACTGCTTATACAACATAAGGGCTACAAAACCAAACCCAACAGAATTGCAGGCAACAGTACACCCCACCCGACAAAATCAATGAAGTCGACACTCACTGTGCAGAAGGTCAGTGAAGCGACATCACTTACCCCATCAGCCTTGGATGCACCTCCACCCACAGACACCACCTTAGGTTATCCTCCTTGAGAGTGAACCCACCAAAAGTGTAGCCCGAACAGAGTTCCTGGCCGTACACTCAGATCCTGTGTGGGCCAGCTGGCGGGAGTATTTGCGGATATCTGTAACCTTATTAAGTTCGTAAATCCCCACTTCAAGAAGACCACCATCGTCTCGGTGCCAAAGAAAACCCACACAGCGGGCCTCAATGACTACCACCCAGTGAGTCTAACCTCCATGCTCACACTGACTCCAGCCGACCATGTTGCCTTGAGCCTTTGCAATTTGCCTACCAGCGCAACAGGTCGACAGCAGACACCATCCCCCTGGCCCCACACTCATCCCTGGAACATCTGGATAACAAGGACACTCAGGTCTGACTCCTACCTATTGACTACAATTCCACCTTCAATACCATAATTCAAAACAAACTCATCTATAAACTCTGAGACCTAGGTCTTGGCTCTCCACTCTGTAACTGGATCCTCCATTTCCTGACCCATAGATCACAATCAGTAAGAGTAGGCGACAACACTCCTCCACCATAATCCTCAACACCAGTGCCTCGCAAGGCTGTGTACTCAGCCCCCTACTGTACTCCTTGTATACAGACAACTGTGGGGCCAACTCCCACACCCATTTCATTTACAAGTTTGCTGATGGCACCACCGAGGTTGGGCAGATCTCAAACAATGATGAGACAGAGTACAAGACAGAGATTGAGTGTTCAGCAGCATGGTGTAAAGACAAAAATCTCTCCATCAACATCAGCAAAATGAAGGAGCTGGTCATTGACTACAGGAAGTGAAGTAGAGGGCACGCCCCTCTCTGTGTCAGTGGGGCTGAGGTGGAGATGGTTGACAGCATCAACTTCAGGGGAGTGATGATTACCAACAATCTGCCCTGATCCACCATCTTGATGCAATGGTCAAGAAAGCACAACAACATCTTCACTTCATGAGGAGGCTAAGGAAATTCAGCATGTCCACAAGGACTCTTTCCAGTGTTGTGGTTCTGTTCGCCGAGCTAGGAGTGTGTTGCAGACGTTTCGCCCCCTGACATTTATAAATGTCAGAGGAAACATCACAGAAGCGCTTCACAGGAGGCTCCCAAGCACTGAGGATGTCACCTAGACAGGGGACGAAACGTCTGCAACACAAATTCCCAGCTCGGCGAACAGAACCACAACAACGAGCATCCGAGCTACAAATCTTCGCACAAACTTTGACTCTTTCCAATTTTTATAGATGCACCATAGAAAGCATTCTATCCAGATGCATCACAGCTTGGTACGGCAACCGCTCTGCCTAAAACCACGAGATACTACGGAGAGCTGTGATCACAGTCCAGTCTATCACACCAACCGGTCTCCCACCCATTGACTCTACCTACACTTGCTGCTGGGTCAAGAAAGCAACCATTGTAATCAAAGACCCCTGCCACCCTCTTCCATTGGGCAGATGATATAATAGTTGGAATACATGAATGAATTGATCGAAGATTCTTCCCCACTGTTATCAGACTTTTGTACAGATCAATCAAATGTTACCAAAAGAGAACATGCTGGAAAATCTCAGCAGGTCTGGCAGCATCTGTAAGGAGAGAAAAGAGCTGATGTTTCGAGTCTAACTGACCCTTTGTCAAAGCTGAGATTTTCCAGCATTTTCTCTTCTGGTTTCAGATTCCAGCATCCGCAGTAATTTGCTTTTATCACTCAAATGTTAATTCTGATTTCTCTCCCTCTGCACCATCTCTACGGCTGTAACACTGTATTCTGCTCTCTGTTCTGCTAATCTGCTGCACTTTGTCAAATTTTAGGCCCAGCAAAGCCTCCAGTACATCCTCACAACCTCTGTCAATCTGCTAAAGCACCTCACAGGCCCTCTTCCTGAATTCTGTACTGACATCCTCCTTCTCCAAACTGAAGACAGATGTGAACACTCACCAATGTCCTCGGCTCCATGCAGATATCTCCCTCTGACCAAATGGGCCCTGACCATCCTCTTCCCTTTGATATACCTTAGGATTCTCCCTCATTTTAATCACCAATGTTTCTTTAGGTCCCCTCTTTGCTTTCCCACCCTTCATTTCCTCAATTCCATTAGGGAATATTCCAGTTTATCCAGGTTTCTCTGGGCCTGTTTCTCCTACTTTTCAGTGTGAATGGAATGTTTGGGCTGGTACAATCCATATTTTGTTTTCGAATATTTCTTTCTCTGTCACTGGAAGCCTGTGACTAGCGGTGCTCTGCAGGGATCGGTACTGGCTCTTGCTGGTTATCATTTATATCAACCATTTGGATGACAATTTAGTAGGCATGTTTCATAAATTTGCAGATGACATCAAAACTGCTGGAAGGTTATCTGAGATTACAAAAAGTTCTTGATTAATTGGTTCATTGGCTGAGGAGCGACAGATGGGAGTTTAATTTGGATAAATGCACGGTAGGAGAGGACTTGTACAGTTAAATGATAGAGCCCTGGCTAGTGTGGTTGAACAGAGAGATCAAGGTTCAGGTACGTATTTGTTTGCAAGTTGCATCACTGGTAAACAGGGCGGTTAAGAAAGTGTAGCAGACTTGCTTTAACTGCTCACACCATTGAGTATTGTAGTTGGGACATTATGTTGATATGAGGCCCCTTCTGGAATTCTGTAGCTATACCGAGAGAGTAGCTGTTCCCAGTCTACGTGCCATTTCCTGCCTTATTTTAGGAAAATATTTGGCTTTGTCCAAATCCAAAATCCATTTCACTGACTCCATCGCAAACTTAACACAGACTGTGTTGGGGATGTTATCACTAAAATGCTCTATTGCCACCTCA
>NC_057718.1:791891-793398 GCF_004010195.1 Chiloscyllium plagiosum | reverse complement strand
GCGGGAGTTTGGGAGAGGTTTGTTTAAAGCCCCCCCGGAGCCCCGTTGCTGACCTCGAACATGAGCCCAATCAGCACCAGGACGACGAGACAGGAGACGATGTCGGCGTGGTTCTGGATCAGGAATTCCTGGCTCAGAAAAGGACAACTTTTACTCCGCTTTCGGAAAGGAGCCATCGCCCGTTGTCCGGCCCGAGCGGCGCAGGCGCTCTCCGCCTACAGCCCCTTCAAAGGGAAATGCACTGACCGCCTGCCTCCCCAAGTGGGGCCCACCTCAAGTCAATCCTCGCCTGGGTGTCGGGGACCCAGAGCGAATCATCCCGCTGTCTCTCTCTCAACCAACCCACCCTCTCCTCTCTCTTACACATAAAGTGCAGAGCATGAGAATGGGATAGTTTAGAAGGCTTACGGGACACTTGCTTTCTCCAATCGTGGTGTAGAGTATAAGAACAAACTGGAAAATCTCACAGCACCAGGTTATAGTCCAACAGGTTTATTTGGAAGCACTAGCTTTCGGAGCACTGCTCCTTCATCAGGTGGTTGTGGAGAATAAAATTGTAAGACACAGAATTTATTGTAAAAGTTTACAGTGTGATATAACTGAAATTATACACTGAAAAAGACCTTGATTGTTTAAGTCTCTCACCTGTTAGAGTGAGCATGATAGTTTCACTTCTTTCATATGTAAATACCAGAACATTTTTTAAAGTTAGCTTTAACAATAGGTGCCATCTCAGCTCAGATACTGTTAAAGTCTGTCTGTGCCCCAAAATTCAGACTGATTCTATTTCTAAAGTGTGATTTACAGAGTATTACATGGATTTACGCAGGTTTTGAGCAAAATAAAACGTAATTCTACAAATACAAATTCACCCCACAAACGTATGTGTATGTGCACGGGAGACAGAGTGAGTGTCAGCATGTATGTGTGTGTGGTGGGGAGGTGGTGGGCGCAGTATGAGTGTCTGTCAGAGACTGTGTATATGTGTAATTTGGTTTTAGTGTGTGACAGGGTGTGGGTGTGAGTGTTGGGGATGTACATGTGTGTGTGTGAGGGTCTGCATGAGTGTGTGGTTCTGTAAGTGTGTGCGTGCACATGTGTGTGTAGGACTGTCTGTGTGTGTGTGTACGGTGCAATGGTGGTCACCTGTAATGTGACATGAACACAAGGTCCCGGTTGAGGCCCTCCCTATGGGTACCGAACTTGACTATCAGCCTTTACTCAGCCACTTTCCTCTGCTGGAGAAAGTGAGGTCTGCAGATGCTGGAGATCAGAGATGGAAATGTGTTGCTGGAAAAGCGCAGCAGGTCAGGCAGCATCTAGGGAACAGGAGAATCGACGTTTCGGGCATAAGCCCTTCTTCAGGAATGAGGAAAGTGTGTCCAGCAGGCTAAGATAAAAGGTAGGGAGGAGGGACTTGGGGGAGGGGCATCGGAAATGTGATAGGTGGAAAGAGGTCAAGGTGAGGGTGATAGGTCAGACGGGGGTGGGGGCGGAGAGGTCGGGA
>NC_057718.1:790433-791798 GCF_004010195.1 Chiloscyllium plagiosum | reverse complement strand
GGAATTGAAATGTTGAGCTACAGGGTGGTTGGGTTGGTTCGTCCGGGTGTCCCAGAGGTGTTCTCTGAAACGCTCCGCAAGTAGCCGGCCTGTCTCCCCAATATAGAGGAGGCCACATCGGGTGCAGAGGATGCAATAGATGATATGTGTGGAGGTGCAGGTGAATCTGTGGCGGATATGGAAGTTTCCTTTGGGACCTTGGAGGGAGGTGAGGGGGGAGGTGTGGGCGCAACTTTCCTCTGCTGCCTGTCCCGAAGTCCACCTTGGAGGATGGTCACCCGAAAGTCCGAGATCGAATGTCCCTGACTGCTGAAGTGTTCTCCGACTGGGAGGGAACCCTCCTGTCTGGTGATTGTTGTGCAGTGCCCATTTACCCGTTGCCGTAACCTCTGCTCTGTCTCACCAATGTACCATGTCTCCGAATCAAGAACAAGGAGGTAATGTTGGAGTTGTACAGAGCATTGGTCAGCCCCCAGCTGGAGCACTGAGTACAGGTCTGGTCCCCACACTACAGGAAGGATGTGATAGCACTAGACAGGGTACAGAGGAGGATCACCAGGATGTTGCCTGGGATGGAAAAATTAAGCTACAGGAAGAGGCTAGAAGGGCTTGGATTGTTTTCCTTAGAGCAGAGAAGTGTGTGTGTGGGGGGGGGAGCTGTCATAATTGAGGTGTACAGTGTATTAGGTTATGAGGGATATGGACAGGGTGAGTAGACAGCAGCTGTTCCCCTTGGTTGAGGGGTCAATCACAAGAAGTTAAAACTTTAGGGTAAGGGGCAGGAGATTCAGAGGGGATTTGAGAGACAAACGTTTCACTTGGTGGGTGGTGGGAATCTGGGGTGCATTGCCTGGGAAACCCGAAACCTTAAAGCATTTTTAAAATATTTCGATGAGCACTTCAAATATCATTAAAGACTATGGGACAAGTGTAGGACATTGGGATTAGTGCACCATTAAAGGTGTTCTGTACAGTACTGTGTTATACAGGAGAAAGTGAGGTCTGCAGATGCTGGAGATCAAAGTTGAAACTTTATTGCTGGAACAGCACAGCAGGTCAGGCAGCATCCAGGGAACAGGAGATTCGACGTTTCGGGCACATGCCCTTCTTCAGGAATGAGCAGAGAGTGTTCAGCAGGAGAAGATAAAAGGTAGGGAGGAGGGACTTGGAGGAGGGGCGTTGGAAATGTGATAGGTGGAAAGAGGTCAAGGTGAGGGTGATAGGTCGGAGTAGGAGGGAGGCGGAGAGGACAAGAAGAAGACTGCAGGGCAGGAAGGCGGGGCCGGGCTGGAGGGACCCGGCTGAGACAAGGGGGGGGGAGGGGGGATGAAGAAACTGGTGAAGCCCAAGTTCACCCCCTGTGGT
>NC_057718.1:783839-787636 GCF_004010195.1 Chiloscyllium plagiosum | reverse complement strand
GCCAACAATGTTGGCATCACGAACCTGTTAGCTGTAGTAACTGGTTGAAACTTTATTGCTGGAACTGCACAGCAGGTCAGGCAGCATCTAGGGAACAGAAGATTCGACGTTTCGGGCACATGCCCTTCTTCAGGAATGAGCAGAGAGTGTTCAGCAGGAGAAGATAAAAGGTAGGGAGGAGGGACTTGGAGGAGGGGAGTTGGAAGTGGAGGAGATGCGGTGGAGGGCACCGTCGACCACGTCGCCTTCCTGACCTGCAGTCTTCTTGTTGACCTCTCCGCCTCCATCCTACTCCGACCTATCACCCTCACCTTGACCTCTTTCCACCTATCACATTTCCAACGCCCCTCCTCCAAGTCCCTCCTCCCTACCTTTTATCTTCTCCTGCTGAACACTCTCTGCTCATTCCTGAAGAAGGGCCTGTGCCCGAAACGTCGAATCTCCTGTTCCCTGGATGCTGCCTGACCTGCTGTGCTGTTCCAGCAATAAAGTTTCAACTGTGTTATACAGCACAGGAACGGACCCTTCAGCCCAGTGTTATGTGTCAAACATGACACCAATTAAACTAATCCCTTCTGCCTCCATATCCATATCCCTCCATTCTTTGCATATTCATGTGCTTATCTAAAAATCTCTTAAATGCCTCTATCTGCCTCCACCACCATCCCAGCAGCACGTTTCACACTCCTACCACTCTCTGTGTAAAAAATATTTGCCCCTCACATCTCCTTTGAACTTTCTCCTCTCTCACCTTCAATGCATGCCCCTGAGTTTTAGGCATTTCAACTCTGGGAGAAAGATTCTGACCATCAACCCTACCTATGCATCTCATAATATTATAGACTTCTATCAAGTCTCCTCTCATCCCTGCCACTCAAGAGAAAAACATCCTGCAGTTTTCTGGCCTTTCCTTATTGCTCACACCCTTTAATCCAAGTAGCATCCCAGTAAACCTCTTCAGCACTCTCTCCAAAGCCTCCACGTTCCTCCTGCAATGTGGTGACCAGAATTGAACACAATACTCTAACTGTGGCCTAACCAAAGTCTTATACAGCTGCACCAGGACATCCTGACTCTTGTATTCAATTCCCTGATCAATAAAGGCAAGCATGCCAAATGCCTTCTTTACCACCCTAACTTCTTGGAGAAAGTGAGGTCTGCAGATGCTGGAGATCAGAGCTGAAAATGTGTTGCTGGAAAAGCGCAGCAGGTCAGGCAGCATCCAAGGAGCAGGAGAATCGACGTTTCGGGCATGAGCTCTTCTTCAGGAATGGGTAACTTCTAGTATGGCCACTCTTAGGGAGCTATGGACTTGAACCCCAAGACCCCTCTGTACATCAGTGCTGTTCAGGGTCCTACCATTAACTGTATACTTTTCCTTAACATTTGATCTCCCAAAGTGCACACCTCACACTTACCCAGATTAAACTCCATCTGCCATTTCTCCGCCCTGATCTGCGACTGATCTATATCCCACTGTATTCTTTGACAACCATCTACACTATCCACAACTTTGGTCTTTGTATTATTTGCAAACTTACCGACTCATCAATCTATGTTTTCATGTAAGTCATTTGTATGTATCACAAACAGCAGAGGACCCAGTACAGATCCCTGTGGAACATCACTTGTTCACAGACCTCCTTCCTAATTTTCTGGATGAGTCTACCATGAGGGACCTTGATGAAAGTCTTACTAAAATCAGTGCAGACTATGTCCACTGCTCTACCTTCATCAGTCAACTTTATCACCTCCTCAAAAAGTTAAATTAAGTTAGTAAGACATGACCTTCCCTACACAAAGTCCCGTTGACTGTCCCTAATTAGGCCATGCTTTCCCAAATGCATATAAATGCCATCCTTAAGAATTCTCTTCAATAGCTTCTCAACCACCAATGTGAGACTCACCAGTCTATAGCTTCTTAGATTATCCCTATTCCCCTCTTGAACAGACAACACCTGATGAAGGAGCTGAGCTCCAAAAGCTAATGCTTCCAAATGTTGTGTGATTTTTAACTTTGAACAAATGAACACGATTAGCTAAAAAAATGAAAGAACTGCAGGTACTGTAAATCAGATCCAACAACACAAATTGCTGGAAAAGCTCAACAGGTCTGGCAGCGTCTATGCAGAGAAATCAGAGTTAATGTTTCGGGTCAGTGACTCTTCCTTAGGAATGATGGTAGCGAGGAAAAATGTCAGTTCATATGCAGAAGGTAGGGAGGAGGTAAGGAGGAGAGACAAAGTCATAGAGATGTACAGCACAGAAACAGACCCTTCGGTCCAACCCATCCATGCTGACCAGATATCCCAACCCAATCTAGTCCCACCTGCCAGCACTTGGCTCATATCCCTCCAAACCCTTCCTATTCATTTACTCATCCAGATGCCTTTTAAATGTTGTAATTGTACCAGCCTCCACCACTTCCTCTGGCAGCTCATTCCATACACGTACCACCCTAAACCTATGCCCTCTAGTTCTGGGCTCCCCACCCCAGGGAAAAGACTTTGTCTATTTATCCTATCCATGCCCCTCATAATTTTATAAACCTCTATAAGGTCACTCCTCAGCCTCCGACGCTCCAGGGAAAACAGCCCCAGCCTGTTCAGCCTCTCCCTATAGCTCAGATCCTCCAACCCTGGCAACATCCTTGGAAATCTTTTCTGAACCCTTCCAAATTTCACAACATCTTTCCGATAGGAAGGAGACCAGAATTGCACTCAATATTCCAACAGTGGCCTAACCAATGTCCTGTACAGCCGCAACATGACCTCCCAACCCCTGTACTCAATACTCTGACCAATAAAGGAAAGCATACCAAACATCTTCACTATCCTATCTACCTGTGACTTCAAGGTCTCTTTGTTCAGCAACACTCCGCAGCACCTTACCATTAAGTGTGTAAGTCTCAAAGGAGTGGATAATGATCAGGCTGGGAGGGTGAATCGCTGTTAATGGAGACTGTTAGTGGTTAACAGTAGGTTGTGTATAATGGCAGACCATGTGATAACAAGGCCTGGTGTATGGGGTAGGGGGCTGGGACATGGGGGAGATCAGGTCCTAAAGTTACTGAACTCGATATTGAGTGCGGAGGGCTGCAGGATCCCCGAGGGGAAGGTGAGGTGCTGTTCTTCCAGCTTGTGCTGAGCTTCACTGGAGCACTGCAGCCAGCCTGAGACAGAGATGTTGGCCGGGGAACAGGGTGGGGGGGGATTACAGTGACAGGGAACTGGAAGCTCAGGGTCTGTTTTGTGGACAGAACGCAGATGTTCTGTGAAGGGGTCACCCAGTCTACGCTTTGCTCCCCCCAGTGTAGGGGAGACCACATTGTGAGCAGCGAGTGCAGTCGACTAGATTGTGGGAAGGGCAGGGAAAGTGCTGCTTCACCTGGAAGGTGTGTTTTGGCCCTTGGATCCCGAGGAGGGAGGAGGGACATGGGCAGGTGGGACACCTTCTGGGGGTGCAGGGGAAGGTGCTGTGAGGCTGTTGGAGGGTATTGGGATTGAAGGAAAAGTAGACCAGGGTATCCTGGAGGGTTCAGTCCCTCTGGATGGCGGCCAAGGGAGGGCAGGAGAACAACATTAGCTACTCGCCAGTCCTCTGGGACCTCTTCAACGGCTAATGAGGATACAAAGATCTTAGTCAAGGCCCCAGCAATCTCGCTTCTTGCCTCGCTCAGTAACCTTGGCTAGATGCCATCAGGGTCTAGATTAGAGTGGTGCTGGAAGAGCACAGCAGTTCAGGCAGCATCCGAGGAGCAGGAAAATCGACGTTTCGGGCAAAAGCCCTTCATCAGG
>NC_057718.1:771060-782648 GCF_004010195.1 Chiloscyllium plagiosum | reverse complement strand
CCCCCACCTCATCCTAGTTTCAAACTTCCAGCTCAGCACTGTCCCCATGACTTATCCGGACTTGTCCGACCTGCCTAGCTCCTTTCCACCTATCCACTCCACCCTCTCCTCCCTGACCTATCACCTTCATCTCCTCCCCCACTCACCCATTGTACTCTATGCTACTTTCTCCCCACCCCCACCCTCCTCTAGCTTATCTCTCCACGCTTCAGGCTCTCTGTCTGTATTCGTGATGAAGGGCTTTTGCCCGAAACGCCCGATTTTACTGCTCCTTGGTTGCTGCCTGAACTGCTGTGCTCTTCCAGCACCACTAATCCAGATTCTGGTTTCCAGCATCTGCAGTCATTGTTTTTACCATCTATGTTCTATGTCTATTGTGCTGGTATCCTGTTAGCCTCAGGCAGTATCTGTGTATGCATCGCTGTACCTTTCCACAGAATGGCTCAGCGGCCATCTTGTGCCTGTGTGCCCTGTGTCAGCAATGCCTCATGTCAACTCCCACTTCACCGGCATCCCAGCTATGGGTGTAAAACATAATGTTTTAATAGTATTGCCCTCACTCTGAAGCATTGGCCTCCATGCCTGGACAGTGTTAATAACTACTGGGCTCTGACAATATTCCTTAACTGTCCTCGTTTTGTCTAAGAATAGCAAGCTAGTAAGGGGGTGAGTTGCCTGAGATGCTTTGATGTTTAACCATAGTGAGTGAGGGTAGCCCGGGCCCAGTCATTCACGTAAGATAGCAATGAGTCTAACTGATAGTTTTTGATATTTGGAAGGCCCACTCCTCCGAGTCTGTGGGGCAGCTGCAATTTAGTCAGTTTAATAAGGAGTAATTTGCAATACCAGATAAAGGAACTGAACCAGCCATTCAATCTTCTAAATGTTTGCTTCGTAAAAAGCAAAGGAAGCATTTGCAAAGGATCCAGCCGACAGGGAGAAGGTTCATTTTAATAAGGGCTATCCAACCTAACCCGGAGATCAGAATCTCCTCCCATCTTCAAAGGTCTTGTCTGATTCTGTCAAATAAATGGGCAAAATTGTTGTTAAATAGCTGATCAAAGCCGGGAGTAATGAATATACCTAAGTAGAGAAAGCCCTCCTGTGACCACGTGAAGGAAAATCACATTCGTCCTCACGACCAGGCATTTTCGGGAGACCAGCCATGGGCATGGCCTCCGATTTCGTAAAGTTAACCTTGTAACCTGAAAAGCCGCCAAACGAATGAATGCATTGTATCAGATAAGGGAGGGAAACTGTTGGGTTTGATAAAAAGACAAGAACATTATCCACATACAGTGTGATCTTATGTGACTTTGTTCCCACTTCTGGAGCGGTTATATTGGATCCCTGTGTATTGCCTCTGCCAGCGGTTCGATCACCAATATGAAAAGCAATGGTGACAAGGGACAGCCCTGTCGACTGCCCAGACAAATATTGAAATTGTTTGACCGTATTCCATTGGTGAGGACTGCGGCAAGAGGGTCATTATACAAAACCTTTACCCATCTGATAAAGGCTTCACCCAAGCCAAACCGCCTTAAAGTATAAAAAAGATATGGCCACTCGACCCGGTCAAACGCCTTTTCTGCATCTAAAGAGATCACTAATCCGTGTACCAATTGTAGACATACTTGGATCATATTAAGTAACCTTCTGATGATCTGCGACCTTTTATAAAATCTGTCTGATCTTCCCTAATGATGGAGGGCAGTACAGTTTCTAGTCTTAGTGCAAGAGTCTTTGATAGGATTTTGAAATCAGATTCAGGAGTGAGATGGGCCTATGGGAAGCATAGTCCTCCAGGGCCTTCTCCTTTTTTAAGAGAAATGTTTGCCTCCCTTAAAGATGGCGGGAGCAGGTCACAATTTTGTGAATCGTTAAATATATTAAGCATCAGTCCTGACAGTATACTTACAAATTCCTTACAAAACCCACTGGGAGGTACCTTTCCATTCTGGAGCTGCCTTACAGCCTCCTGCACCTCTTGTACTGACAACGGGGCATTGAGGAGAGACCCTTGCTCAGGGGTCACTCCTGGGAGGTCCAAATTCTTAAAAAAAGATTCCATCCTAACCCACCCATCCTCACAACTTTCAGACTGGTTTGGTTCAGAGTAAAATTTCCGAAATGCCGCATTAATCTTAATTTCCAGTATCCTCCCTGATCAATGTAATGGCTTGGGGAAAACACCTATTCCTAGCAAGATACGCTAAGTACTTGCCTAGCCTGTCCCCGTGCTCAAACAGTCTTTGGTTTGCAAATGTAAGCTCCCTCTTAGCTGTCTGTGTGAGCACGGAGCTCAGCGGAGACCGAAGCACTGTGATCTTCTGCAGTTTAACCAACGAAGGCCTGTTGATGTCTGCCTTCAGACGTGTCTCAAACAAACATTGCTGCCAAGCTTTCTGCTGTTTCTTACTGGCAGAATAGGAAATAATTAACTCCGAGCATAGGCTTTAGCAGTTTCCCAGAGAATAGATGGATTACTGGCCGATTCTGAATTAATGTCTAAAAAAGCCCTGAATTCAGTCAAAAAGAGTTCAGTAAACTTGCTATCCTTAAGGATGAAAAGGTCCAGTTGTCAATGTCTCGAACCTACCATAGTATCCTTACCCTTGACCATCAGATACACTGGAGCATGATCAGTAATAGTGATATTGCCAATTGTACATGACACCACCGAGCCCAAATGCACTGTGGGAGTCCAAAAGAGATCAGCCCAGGTATGGCACTTGTGTGAACTTGAAAGAAATGTAAAATCCATGCCAGTAGGGTGAAGGTGCCTCCAAACATCTATCAATCCTAGTTCAACATACAAATCCCTTAATTGCTTAGATCATGAAGAAGACATCGGGGGTCTTTGGGCAATCTGTCCACTGCAGAGTCTATTAGATATTAAAATCCTGCCAACACCTCCCCCCCTCCCCCAATGATAATATGAGATGTGATATGAACCAATCCAGAAAGTGCATCTATCAAGAACTTGAGGGGGTGGGCCAGGGGACAGTAAACATAGAACATAGAAAAGTACAGCACAGAATAGGCCCTTAGGCCCACGATGTTGTGCCGAGATTTAATCCTAATGTAAAATATAATAACCTAACCTACGCACCCCTCAACTCACTGCTATCCATGTGCATATCTTCACAACTCTCTGCGTCAAGAACCTACCTCTGATGTCTCCTTTATACCATCCTCCTAATATCTTAAAACTATGACCCCACGAACCAGTCAATCCTGCCCTGGGGAAAAGTCTCTGGCTATTGACTCTATCCAAGCCTCTCATTATCTTGTATACCTCGATCAGGTCACCTGTCTTCCTCCTTCTCTCCAGAGAGAAAAGTCCGAGCCTATTCAACTTTTCTTCATAAGACAAGCCCTCCAGTCCAGGCAGCATCCTGGTAAACCTTCTTTGCACCCTCTCCAAAGCCTCTGTATCTTTCCTATAGTAGGGCGACCAGAACTGGACACAATATTCCAAGTGTGGTCTCACCAGGGACTTGTAGAGCTGCAGCAAAACCTCGCTGCTCTTAAACTCAATCCCCTCCACACTGCCAAGAATCCTGTCTTTAATCCTATATTCAGCATTCGAGTTCGACCTTCCAAAATGCATCACTTTGCATTTATCCAGGGTGAACTCCATCTGCCATTTCTCAGCCCAGCTCTGCATCCTATCTATGTCATGCTGCAGTCTGCGATAGCCCTCGATACTATCAAAGGCACCTCCAACCTTTGTGTCATCGGCAAATTTACTAACCCACTGCTCAACCTCCTCATTCAAGTCATTTATAAAAACTACAAAGAGCAGAGGCCCAAGAACGAGCCCTGCGGGACCCCACTCAACACTGACCTCCAGGCAGAATACTTCCCATCTACAACCATTCTCTGCCTTCTGTCAGCCAGCCAATTCTGAATCCAGACAGCCAAATCTCCCTGTATCCCATACTTCCTGACTTTATGAATGAGCCTACCATGGGGAACCCTATCAAATGTCTTGCTGAAGTCCATATACACCACATCCACTTCTCTACCTTCGTCGACCTGTCTTGTCACCTCCTCAAAGAACTCAATAAGATTTGTGAGGCATGACCTTCCCCTCACAAAACCATGCTGACTGCCTTTAATCACATAATGCTTTGCCAAATAGTCATAAATCCTATCCCTCAGAATTTTTTCCAAACTTTGCTGACCACAGACGTAAGACTAACTGGTCTGTAATTGCCAGGGATTTCCCTATTCCCCTTCTTGAAAAGAGGAACAACATTCACCTCCTTCCAATCCTCCGGTACGACTCCCATGGAGAGTGAGGAGGCAAATATCCTCGCCAGCGGCTTAGCAACCTCCTTTCTCGCTTCCTGGAGCAGCCTAGGATAAATCAGGTCTGGCCCTGGGGACTTATCAATCTTAATGTTTGCTAACATTTCCAGCACATCAACTTCATCAATCTCGATCTGTTCAAGCCTGTTTCCCAGCTCCTCAAAGTTCTCATTCACAACAAGGTCCTTTCCTCAGTGAAAACCGAAGCAAAAAACTCACGTAGGGCTCCCCCTATCTGCTCAAACTCCAAGCACAAGTTCCCTCCGCTATTCCTCACAGGCCCTACCTTCTCCTTGATTTAAGATTCCGTATTCTTTCCCATGTACCAAAGCTTTAAGGATTACAAATCTCCCATGTATGTCTTTAATACACTCTAACAACTTAAATGGCAGATTCTTCCTAACAAAAATGGTCACCCATCTACTCCTCATATTGAAAGATGAGAAATACACCCAATCATACCCATTCTGTTGTAGTTTCAAATGCTCTGTATCATTTAGGTGTGTTTATTGCAATAAGGCAACATCCACCCTCTCCATTTTAATACTGGAAAGTACCTTCTTCCTCTTGACCAGGGAGTGGCTCCCCTTAATTTTCTAGGTTCCCCACATGAACACATCCTTAGCCATAATCTTCTATAGAACCATTTAGACTCCAGAGAAGGAGAACTCGAACTACAAATCGCTGGGCTTCAGTACAAGAAAGTCCACAAAACACACAACCTCCATAAAATAAAACAGCTGCAACCCACAAACCTACAAAACCTGCAAAAACTATATACACCAAAATGGAAAAACAAAAAAGTGCCAAAGGCACTGATTAGAGGAATTTACCACTCCCATTCAAAGGGGCACCGACACATCCAAAACCCTACTAACCATCCCAACCAGCCACTTAACTCCCACCAGCAAGGGTCATGCCATACACACAGGCAACCCAGTAGGAAAAAACAAGATTAGTAACATACACAAGTTAGGTCAAGGCAAATACATCACCGTTCCCTTCATATAACGTCACTTAGAAATTAAAGGTAAATACTCTATCCATCCCGGGCATAACTTAGCGCAACTTATTACCAACGAAAGGAGACTCCACTAAAGAAGGACAAACCCAAACAGCTCTGTCATCTGTACCTATTCAATCGTCTGGCTTAAGTCAGCGTGTCCACAAAGCTCCTCGCTTTCTCTGGCGAGTCAAATACATGTACAGATCCATTAGAACGAATCTGACGCACCGCTGGATATCTTAGAGAGTACTGGATCCCAGGTTCTCTCAGTCTCTTCTTGATGCTGTCATAGGACTTCCTTTTCTGGATCACCATCGATGAAAACTCTTGAAAATACATGATCCTGGAGCCCTTGTACACCAATGCCCCCGGATCCTTCCCTTGGGCTCTGGAAGCTTCCATGACTCTGGTGTTTGTCTTTATAATGATGGAACCTTACCAGGACAGGGTGGGGGCGGTGGCCCATACCTGGCTTTTGTGCCGTGACCCAGTGAGCTCTCTCAATCCTGATCCTTCCCTTTTCAGCCTCCGAAATGAAGGAATTCCAGGAACCACTTCTCAAAGAATTCTACTGCTCACTTACCTTCCATCCCCTCTGGTATGCCAACAACACAAAGGATCTTTCTTATGCCCCTGTTCTCAAGGTCATCCAGCAGATCCAGAAAACCACGGCTTCAATCCGACTCTTGGATGAATCAGCCTCTGCCTCAACCCCTGTGACCTGTTGCTCGAGTTCATCAGTCCTTTTCCCAGGTCTTGGAGCACAGCAGAAACTGGGGACAGTTCCTCCTCGATTTTCTCTTCAATCTGCTTCCCCAGGATCTTGAGAGGTTTAGCAAGCTCCTCAACCAGTGCCTGGTGAGTAATCAATCCTGCTGCCTCAGTGGGTTAGGCTAGGGCCCTGGCCCTGGGTGAACCTTCTCCTTTCTTCAGCATTCTCCTGCAGTAAAAACGAAGGTCAGTGACATTTTCATGTCCTGTAGCTTTTTTTACTGTGTTGTTACTCACAGTAGCATGGATGGGACGGGTGGTAGCTCTATCCTGCTGATGTAACAGTGCGGAACCCAACAAACATGATTCTCCTAGGTCGCTGCCATCTTGGATCCCCCTGTTTCTCTTATTGGACTTGCTGCACATTTCTGCTCCCCAAATTACCCCAAACTACCTGCTTTCTTTTTAAAACCTCGCTCAGCTTCTAAGATTGTACATTGCCTTTGTCTAGTACAGACCATCACACACAGCCACTGTTTCCAGTTGAGACTTGCTCCTATTTTTTCAGCTTCCATTGGTTCCTAGTAAAACACTCACTGCCCACTTCCTTCCCACCTCAGACTCACAGTAACACCTGTCCCTGCGACACTGCAATAATTCCTGTGTCACAGAAAAAACATAAGAAATAGGAGCAGGAGCAGGCCACTCAGCCCCTCAGGACAGCACATCATTCGATAAGGTCACAGCTGATCTGTGCCAGACTTCACCTCTGTGAACTCTCTCTCACAGACCTCAAATCAATAATAGATCAATAATTTATCGACCCTTTAAATAATTTCAGTGAGTGATCTCGGTTGGATACCTCTCTGGAGTAGAGACCTCCAGGTATTGGAAGTTAGGGAGGCGATGACCTAGTCGAAGAGTGTGGTGCTTGAAAAGCACTAATGGTCAGGCAGCATCCGAGGAGCAGGACATCGATGTTTTGGGTAAGTGCTCTTCATCAGGACCCTCCTGCTCCTCGGATGCTGCCTGACCGGCTGTGCTTTTCCAGCACCACACTTTTCGACTCTGATCTCCAACATCTGCAGTCCTCACCTTCTCCTAGGAGGTGACCTAGTGATAATATCACTGAACTGTTAATCCCAGATTCAATGTTCTGGGCACCTGGGTTTGAATCCCACCACAGCAGATGATGGAATTTCAATTCAATAAAATCTGGAATTAACAGACTAATGACGACAATAAATCCATTGTCAGGGAAACCCAGCTGGTACACTGATTCCCGTTAAGGAAAGGGAAAAGCTTTAGAAGGTAAGATTAAGTAAAACTCCAAGACATTCTACACTTATGTGCAGGTCAGACAGGGCTCTAGTGGGTTACAAAGTAACCAGGAAGGAGAGCTAGAAGGGGGCATGAAAATGCTTTGGGGGTAGGATTAAACAAAGCCCTAAGGCGTTCTACACTTTTGTGAGGAACAAGAGGATGGCCAGAGTGAAGGTAGGGCCAATCAGGGGTAGTGGAGGGAACTTGTACCTGGAGTAGGAGGAGGTAGGGGAGGTTCTTAACGAATTCTTTGCTTCAGTACTGACTAGTGAGAGGGACCTTGTCGTTTGTGAGGACAGCGTGAAACAGGCTGTTATGCTCAAACAGGTTGATGTTAAGAAGGAGGATGTGCTGAAAGTTTTGTAAAACATAAGGACAGATAAATCCTCTGGGCCAGGCGTGATATACCCAAGGTTACTACAGGAAGCAAGGGAAGAGATTGTTCTACTTTTGGTGATGATCTTTTCATCCTCACTGCCCACTGGAGTACAGCCAGATGATTGGAGGGTGGCAAATGTTATTCCCTTGTTCAAGAAAGGGAATAGGGATAATCCTGGCAATTACAGATCAGTTTGTCTTATGTCTGTGGTGGGCAAATTATGGGAGAGGATTCTGAGGGACAGGAATTAGGATTACTTAGAAAAGCATAGTTTGATCAGAGATAGTTGGCATGACTTTGTGAGGGGCAGGTCATGTCTCACAAACCTTATTGAATTCTTTGAGGATGTGACAAAACACATTGATGAAGGTAGATGCAGTAGATGTGGTGTATATGGATTTTAGCGAGGCGTTTGACAAGGTTTCAGAAAGTAAGGAAGCATGGGATACAGGGAAATCTGTCTGTCTGGATACAGAATTGGATGGCCCATAGAAGACAGAGGGTGGTAGTAGATGGAAACTATTCAGCCTGGAGCTCAGTGACCAGTGGTGTTCCACAGGGATTGGTTCTGGGACCGCTGTTCTTTGTGATTGTGAAGGATGGGTTAGTAAATTTTTCAATGACAGGAAGGTTGGTGTAGTGGTGGATAGTGTGGAGAGCTATTGTAGGTTGCAATGGGACATTGACAGGATGCAGAGCTGGGTTGAGGAGTGGTAGATGAAGTTCAACCTGGAAAAGTGTGAAGTGATTCATTTTGGAAGGTCATATTTGACTGCAGAATACAGGGTTAAAGGCAGGATTTTTGGCAATGCAGAGGAACAGAGGGATCTTGGGTTCCATGCACATAGATCCCTCAAAGTTGCCACCCAAGTTGATAGGGTTGTTAAGAAGGTGTATGGTGTGTTGGCTTTCATTAGCAGGGACATTGATTTTAAGAGCCACGAGGTTATGCTGCAGCTCTATAAAGCCCTGGTTAGACCACACTTGGAATATTGTGTTCAGTCCAACCCGAACTCTATCAACAAACACATGGATTTGGATCTCATTTACCACTCCCTGACAAAAAGAACAGGAAATGACATCACCAACCCAAGGAAACCCAAACATATAAATAGAAAGCGGGTTACACCACCAGTGCTTCATCCGGAGACTCACTGATGGTGTTACCTAGTAGGGTGATGAAACATCTGAAAACGAACCTTCCAGCTCAGCGAGCAAACCTACGTCCTGAACCTTCCTGGACCACAAATCTTCTAAAACCTGCTGTGTTCAGTTCCCCTTGCCTCATTATCGGAAGGATGTGGAAGCTTTAGAGAGGGTGCAGAGGAGATTTACCAGGATGCTGCCTGGACTGGAGGGTGTGTCTTATGAAGAAAGGTTGAGGGAGCTAGGGATTTTCTCATTGGAGCGAAGAAGGATGAGAGGTGACTTGATAGAGGTGTGCAAGATGAAGAGAGGCATTGATAGAGTGGATAGCCAGAGTCTGTTTCTCTGAGTGGGATTGTCGATGACAAGAGGGCATAATTTTAAGGTGATTGGAGGAAGATTTAGGGGAGATATCAGAGACAGGTTCATTACACAGAGAGTGGTGGGTGTGTGAGAATGCACTGCCAGCAGTGGTAGCAGAGTCAGAGACATTATGGACATTTAAGTGACTCTTGGATAGGCACATGGATAATGGTAAAATGTAGGGTATGTAGGTTAGTCTGATGTTAGAGTAGGATAAAGGGTTGGCACAACATTGAGGGCTGAAGGGCCTGAACTGTGCTGTACTGTTCTATATTCTATGAAACAGCTATCCTTACTGGTCAGGATTATGTGTGACTCCAGACCCACAGCAATGTGTAGGACTCTTAACTACTCTGAGATGGGCCAAAAAAACCGGCCTAGCCAGCAACGGTCTCATCCCATGAATTAATTTTTAAAAAGTCACACCAAACAAATTGATTGAATTTTCCAGGAGGTGACCAGGTGTGTCGATGAGGGAAGTGCAGTTGATGTGGTTCATATGGATTTCCGCAAAGCCTTTGAGAAGGTAAGTGTACACGTGATCCAGGGTAACTTGGCAAGTGAATCCAAAATTGGCTTACTGGTAGGAGACAGGGGGTGATGTTGGAAAGTTGTTTGTGTGACTGGAGGCTGGTGTCTAATAGTGTGTCACAGGGATCAGTGATGAATTCTTTATACACAACAATCAGCAGACAGGAGGTTCCCCCCCATTCGGGGAACACTTCAGCGGTCAGGGACATTCGACCTCGGACCTTCGGGTGACCATTCTCCAAGGTGGACTTCGGGACAGGCAGCAGAGGAAAGTGGCCGAGCAGAGGCTGATATCCAAGGTCGGTACCCATAGGGAGGGCCTCAACCGGGACCTTGGGTTCATGTCACACCACAGGTGACCCCATTGCACCGTGCACACACACAGATAGATGGACACACACAGACAGACGCACACACAGACACTCACAGTCACGCAGACCCTGTCACATACGCTCACACATTCACTCCCACACACACTCTCTCACAGACACGTGCCCCTTTACACTCACATACGCACCCTCTCAGGGACGTGTGCCCCTTTACACTCACCCTACCATCCCTTCCTTGCCTCAGTGGCACAAACCTGTCCAGCTCTATCAGCAAGTGCTCCCTACAACCTCCACATTTCTGTCCTGCATTTCCCTGAGAACACCTGTTCCCAATTTATGCTCCTCAGTTTCTGCCTAATAGCATTGTAATTCCCCCTCCACCAATTAAATGCTTTCCCATACCATCTACTCCAATCTCTCTCCATGACTGCAGTAAAGGTCAAGGAGTTGTGATCACTATCACCGAAATGCTCTCCCACCAAGAGATCTGACAGCTGGCATGGTTCGTTGCCAACCACCAAATCCAATATGGCCTCCCCTCTAGTCGGCCTAGCTACAGATTGAATCAGGAATCCTTTTTGGACATACTGACAAAAATTGCTCCAACCAAACTATATGAACAAAGGAGGCTCCAATCAATATTAGGGAAATTAAAGTCAACAACCCTGTTACTTCTACACCTTTCCAAAATCTGACTCCCAATCTGCCCCTCTGTGTCTCTGTTGCTACTGGGGGGTCCGTAGAAAGCTCCCAATAAAGTGACTGCTCCTTTCCTGTTTCTGCCTTCCACCCACACTAACTCTGTAGACAAACCCTCCTTGACAACCTCCCTTTCTGCAGCTGTGATACTATCCCTGATTAGCAATGCCACTCCCCCATCTCTTTTATCTTGCCCCCTATTCTTTTTGAAACATCTAAACCCTGGAACATCCAATAACCATTCCTGCTCCTGTGATATCCAAGCCTCTGTAGTGGCCACATCATCATCGTCCCAAGTACTGATCCATGCTCTAAATTCATCACCCTTATTCCTGACACTTCTTATGTTAAAATAGATAACTTCAATCCATCACACTGACTGCACCTTTGCCCTGTCAGTTGTCTATCTTTCCTGACAGACTCGTAGCTGTCCTAATGGAAGAGTCACAGAAGGTTAGTACGTAGGTGCAGCAAGTAATAATCTTCGAGGAGAAAGTGAGGTCTGCAGACGCTGGAGATCAAAGCTGAAACTTTATTGCTGGAACAGCACAGCAGGTCAGGCAGCATCTAGGGAACAGAAGATTCGACGTTTCGGGCACATGCCCTTCTTCAGGAATGAGCAGAGAGTGTTCAGGGCAGAGAGCTTCTTCAAGGAAGGCATCCTTGTAAGAGGATTCGCAGTAGGTTGAAATCTTCGAGGAGAAAGTGAGGTCTGCAGACGCTGGAGATCAAAGCTGAAACTTTATTGCTGGAACAGCACAGCAGGTCAGGCAGCATCCAGGAA
>NC_057718.1:763998-767690 GCF_004010195.1 Chiloscyllium plagiosum | reverse complement strand
AGAACAGTGTTTCCTCAGCTACAGAACTGTATTTCCTCAGCTTTCGAACTGTGTTTTCTCAGTTATAGAATTGTGTTTCCTCAAATATAGAGTTGTGTTTCCTCAGCTAAAGAACAGTGTTTCCTCAGCTATCCAACTGTGTTTCCTCAGCTACAGAACTGTGTTTCCTCAGTTATAGAACTGTGTTTCCTCAACTATAGAACAGTGTTTCCTCAGTGATAGAACAGTGTTTCCTCAACTATACAACTGTGTTCCCTCAGAAAAAGAACAGTGTTTCCTCAGCTACAGAACTGTATTTCCTCAGCTTTCGAACTGTGTTTTCTCAGTTATAGAACTGTGTTTCCTCAAATATAGAGCTGTTTTCCTCAGCTAAAGAACAGTGTTTCCTCAGCTATCCAACTGTGTTTGCTCAGCTACAGAACTGTGTTTCCTCAGTTATAGAACTGTGTTTCCTCAGTTATAGAACTGTCTTTCCTCATCATAGCACTGTGTTTCCTCAGCTATAGAACTGTGTTTCCTCAGCTACAGAACTGTGTTTACTCAGTTATAGAACTGTGTTTCCTTAGCTATAGCACTGTGGTTCCTCAGCTCTCGCACTGTGTTTCCTCAATTATGGAACTGAGTTTCCTCATCTTTCGAACTGTGTTTCCTCAACTATAGAACTGTGTTTCCTCAGTTATAGAACTGTGTTTCCTCAGATATAGAACTGTGTTTCCACGGCTACAGAACAGTGCTTCCTCAGCTATACAACTGTGTTCTCTCAACTATCGAACAGTGTTTCCTCAGCTATGGATCTGTGTTTGCTCAGCTATCGAACTGTGTTTCCTAGGTCATAGAACAGTGTTTCCTCAGTCATTGAACTATGTTTTCTCAGTGATAGAACTGTGTTTCCTCAGTTATAGGACTGTGTTTCTTCAGCTATAGAACTGCGTTTCCTCAGCTAAAGAACAGTATTACCACAACTACAGAACAGTGTTTACTCAGCTGAAGAACTGTGTTTCCTCAGCTATAGGACTGTGTTTCCTCAGCTAAAAAACAGTGTTTCCACAACTATAGAACAGTGTTTCATCAGCTACAGAACAGTGTTTCCTCAGCTACAGAACAGTGTTTCCTCAGCTACAGAACTGTGTTTCCTCAGTTACAGAACTGTGTTTCAACAGCTATAGATCAGTGTTTCCTTAACTGTACAACTGTGTTTCCTCAGTTATAGAACTGTGTTTCCTCAGCTACAGAATTGTGTTTCCACAGCTATAGAACAGTGTTTCCTCAGCTGTAGAACTGTGTTTCCTCAGCTGTAGAACTGTGTTTCCTCAGCTGTAGAACAGTATTTCCTCAGCGATACAACTGTGTTTGCTCAGCTGCAGAACTGTGTTTCCTCAGTTATAGAACTGTGTTTCCTCAACTATAGAACTGTGTTTCCTCAGCTATAGAACTGTGTTTCCTCAGCTACAGAACTGTGTTTCCTCAACTATAGAACAGTGTTTCCTCAGTTATAGAATAGTGTTTCCTCAGCAATACAACTGTGTTTGCTCAGCTACAGAACTGTGTTTCCTCAGCTATAGAACTGTGTTTCCTCAGTTACAGAACTATGTTTCCTCAGCTATAGAACTGTTTTTCCTCAACTGTACAACTGTGTTTCCTCAGTTATAGAACTGTGTTTCCTCAGCTACAGAACTGTGTTTCCTCAGCTACAGAACATAGAACATAGAACATAGAAGAATACAGCGCAGTACAGGCCCTTGGGCCCTCGATGTTGCGCCGATCCAAGCCCACCTAAACTACACTAACCCACTATCCTCCATATACCTATCCAATGCCCTCTTAAATGCCCATAAAGAGGGAGAGTCCACCACTGTTACTCGCAGGGCATTCCATGAACTAACGACTCGCTGAGTGAACAACCTACCCCTAACATCAGTCCTATATCTACCCCCCCTTAATTTAAAGCTATGCCCCCTTGTAATACCCGACTCAATACGCGGGAAAAGGTTCATACTGTCGACCCTATCTAACCCCCTAATCATCTTGTACACCTCAATCAAGTCACCCCTAAACCTTCTTTTCTCTAGTGAAAACAGCCCCAAGTGCCTCAGTCTTTCCTCATACGATTTTCCTTCCATACCAGGCAACATCCTGGTAAACCTCCTCTGCACCCGTTCCAATGCCTCCACATCCTTCCTATAGTATGGCGACCAAAACTGCACACAATATTCCAGATGCGGCTGTACCAGAGTCTTATACAACTGCATCATGACCTCAGGACTCCGGAACTCAATTCCTCTACCAATAAAAGCCAGTACGCCATATGCCTTCCTCACCGCACAGTGTTTCCTCAACTACAGAACAGTGTTTCCTCAGTTACAGAACTGTGTTTCCTCAGCTACAGAACTGTGTTTCCTCAACTGTACAACTGTGTTTCCTCAGTTATAGAACTGTGTTTCCTCAGTTATAGAACTGTGTTTCCTCAGTTATAGACCTGTGTTTCCTCAGCTATAGTGTTTCCTCGTTATAGACCTGTGTTTCCTCAGCTATAGAACAGTGTTTCCTCAGCTACAGAACAGTGTTTCCTCAGTTACAGAACTATGTTTCCTCAGCTAGAGAACTGTTTTTCCTCAACTGTACAACTGTGTTTCCTCAGTTATAGAACTGTTTCCTCAGTTATAGAACTGTGTTTCCTCAGCTATAGAAAAGTGTTTCCTCAGCTATAGAACTGTGTTTCCTCAGCTACAGAACTGTGTTTCCTCAGCTATAGAACAGTGTTTCCTCAGTTACAGAACTGTGTTTCCTCAGCTACAGAACTGTGTTTCCTCAGCTATAGAACAGTGTTTCCTCAGTTATAGAACTGTGTTTCTTCAGCTATAGAACTGTGTTTCCTCAGTTATAGGACTGTGTTTCCTCGGCTATAGAACAGTGATTCCTCAGCTATAGAACAGGGTTTCCTCAGTTATAGAACTGTGTTTCTTCAGCTTTAGAACTGTGTTTCCTCAGCAAAGGACCGTGTTTCCACAACTACAGAACAGTGTTTCCACAACTAAAGAACTGTGTTTCCTCAGCTACAGAACAGTGTTTCCTCAGCTATAGAACAGTGTTTCCTCAGTAAGAGAACAGTGTTTCCTCAGCTGTAGAACTGTGTTTCCTCAGCTACGGAACAGTGTTTCCTCAACTACAGAACAGTGTATCCTCAGTTACAGAACTGTGTTTCCTTAGCTATAGAACAGTGTTTCCTCAGCTGCAGAACAGTGTTTCCTCAGCTATAGAACAGTATTTCCTCAGCGATACAACTGTGTTTGCTCAGCTAAAGAACTGTGTTTCTTCAGTTATAGAACTGTGTTTCCTCAGCTATAGAACTGTGTTTCCTGAGCTCCAGAACTGCGTTTCCTCAGTGACAGAACTGTGTTTCCTCAGCTACAGAACAGTGTTCCTCAGTTACAGATTTGTGTTTCCTCAACTATAGAACAGTGTTTCCTCAGTTATAGAATAGTGTTTCCTCAGTTACAGAACTGTGTTTCCTCAACTATAGAACTGTATTTCCTCAGTTATAGAACTGTGTTTCTTCAGCTATAGACCTGTGTTTCCTCAGCTAAAGAACAGTGTTTCCTCAGCTACGGAACAGTGTTTCCTCAACTACAGAACAGTGTATCCTCAGTTACAGAACTGTGTTTCCTCAACTATAGAACTGTATTTCCTCAGTT
>NC_057718.1:762788-763524 GCF_004010195.1 Chiloscyllium plagiosum | reverse complement strand
TTTATAAAATCATGAGGGGCATAGATAGGATAAATAGACAAAGTCTTTTCCCTGGGGTGGGGAAGTCCAGAACGAGAGGGCATAGGTTTAGGGTGAGAGGGCAAAGATATAAAAGAGACCTAAGGGGCAACTTTTTCACACAGAGGGTGGTACGTGTATGGAATAAGCTGCCAGAGGATGTGGTGGAGGCTGGTACAATTACAACATTTAAGAGGCATTTGGATGGGTATATGAATAGGAAGGGATTGGAGGGATATGGGCCAGGTGCTGGCAGGAGGGGCTAGATTGGGTTGGGATATCTGGTCGGCATGGACGGTTTGGATTGAAGGGTCTGTTTCTGTGCTGTACATCTCTATGACTCTATGACTATGACTCTCTGTCTATGTCGCTGTCTCTCCCTCTCTCTCTCTCTCTCTGTTTCTCTCTCTCTCTCTTATGGAAAATAATATGTGTCGTGAACTGAGCAAATCCTGGAAGATCGTGGGCTGTTCTCTCACACCATTTACCAGTAACTGTTGCCTCTGACAACTGACTGAAAGACACAACAATTAATCGCCCGATAAAAACAAAAATTGTGGAGACATCAGCAAGGTCAGGCAGAATCTGTGGGAAGATAGCAACGTTAGCATTTAGAGTCCAGTGACATTTCTTCAGAAATTAATGCCCCAATGATTTCTAGTAAATAATTGAAAGAACTTAGAACCTCAGAACCAAATCCATAGAAACAACACCCACT
>NC_057718.1:758712-762288 GCF_004010195.1 Chiloscyllium plagiosum | reverse complement strand
TTTAAGAAAAGATATCATTTCGTTGGAGGCAGTTCAGAGAAGTTTATCCAGGATTTTCCCAGTTTGGGGAATTATCTTATGAGCAAAGGATAAACAGATTGGAACTCTACTCACTGGAGGTTAGAAAAATGAGTGTTGATTTCATTGAAACGTATAAGATTCTGAAGAGGTTTAACAGGGTGAAAGCATGGGAGAGTCTCGGACCAGAGGTCATAGTCTCAAAAGGATGCCAACTTAAACTCAGGTGAGGAGGAATTTCTTCTGGCAGTTGTGAGACTTTAGGGGAAGTCCTTGCCACAGAGCTGTGGGAGCAGAGTTCTTGTGTATATTAAGGCTGAGAGAGAGTCTTGATCAGTTGGAAAACCAAGAGTTAAGGTAAAAATCCAGCAAAGTGGCTATGTGTAATGTTGAATCAGCCGTAATCCTAGTGAATGGCTCGAGTGGCCAAATGGCCTAGTCTTGTTCCTAATATTTTGTGGTGTTATGGCTGAGGCATATGGTGGGTCAAAAGACCTGATCATCTATTGTGCTGTTCTGTGTTCTATGTATCTCTCTTTAAGGGCACTCTCTTACACCACTTCTGTATCCCTTGAAGTTATTAGTTTCAAAAACCTAATGATGTCTGTCTTGAACCTGTTCAATGACTGAGCATCCACCACCTTTCAAGTAAAGAATTTTTTTTTGATTCAGTTTTTAATGGCCTACTGCTTATCCTGAAATTATGTCTATGGTTTTAGACTCACCAGAGGGGGAACTATCTATATCCATCCCATCATGCCCTGTAAGAGCTTTACAAGTCTCAATTAAGATTCCCCTCAAATCTTCAAACTCTAAATTATATAAACATAATCTGCCCTCATAAGACAATCCTGTCATCCCAGAGTATCTGGTGAATCTCAGTTGCACTCCCTTGATGGTAACTGTACCTCTTTAGACTTTCCTAATGTGTCATTCTGCCATTCCCGGGAATCAGTCTGATGAATCTTCACTGGACTCCCTCAATAGCAAGAATGTCCTTTCACAGACTAGGAGACCAAAACTGAACACAATACTCAAGGGGTGGCCTCATCAAGGTCCTGCATAACTGCAGTAAGACATCCTTACTCTGATATTCCAACCCTTTCACTATGAAGGCCAGTGAGCCATCAACTTTCCTCACCGCCTGCTGCACCTTCATGCCAACCTTCAGCGACTGTAAAGGTGGATTAATCCCTAGGATCTGATCAAACGTACCCTAGAACTTTGTGGGAAGCCAGGGCAGTGATTGCTGGGCCCTTTGCTGAAATATTTGTTTCATTGGTTGGCTAACATGGTGGTACAGCGTAAGAAAGGTTGTAAGGAAAAACCAAGGAGCTATAGACCAGTAAGCCTGACATCAGTAGTGGACAAGTTGTTGGAGGGAATTATCGGAACAGATGTGACAGAGGAACTGGAAGATTGGAATAGAGTTTTTACAGGAAGCAGGTGTGAGGAAGTATGGTCAAGACAACCGTGAGAGTCGATGGGTTTGTAGTGGAAACTATTTCACTGAATGAATACTTTTCTTCAGTATTCACTCAGGAACAGGGCAGGTGGGCTTGGATCGGCGCAACATCGAGGGCCCAAGGGCCTGTACTGCGCTGTATTCTTCTATGTTCTATGTTCTATATTGTTTCTTTAAGTCTGCCTTCAAAGTTTGGAGTGCTATTTTTGCCAGACTGGTATGCAGCTGTCCTTACATGCCAACTTTAGGAAATATTCAAATTCGCTGCCAGTAAATGATGGGTTGTTGTCTATGACCAACCTCCAGAGTCTGTGTATTGTAAAAGGATTCTTGCAATTTTTCAATCATCGTCCCTGTATTTGATGAATGAACGCTATGCATGTCCAACCACTTTGCATGGGTGTCCGCAATGACTAACAACATAGGCCCTGTGAATGACCTGGCATAGTTGACCTGTAACTGAATCCAGTCATTCCCAAAACCATGGGGGAGCTGCTGGCATTAATTTCTCTTCTTTCTGGCACTCATGGTACTGCCCCACCAACATGGCTATATGGGCATAACGTCTTGCCAATATCTTAACTTTGTAGACACCTGGATGACCCTGGTATCTGGCAGTGACCTTTGCTCAGGACAATCACTCTTGCACCCAATGATAATACACTGTCCTGTACGGTGATCCGGTCTCTCTGGGTCCAGAAAGGTTTCCCTTCTGGTTGTGGTATCCCTTTGGTTTTCTCATCACCACCAGCTGGTTCAGTTTTGCCAGGGTGGGGTTCTTCTGCGTTCAAAGTCTGATGTTGTCAGGGGTGACCTGAAGGTTGTACAGAAAGTTTAAAACCATTTCACAGTTTCCAGAGTTGGCATCACTGATAGTGTACCCCAGTGGGAGCTGGCTCCTGCCATCCGTATTTGTCACTTGGCCTCCTTGATGGTGTTTGAGCTGTAATTGTACGCTCTCAGAATAAGAGCCTACTGCTGCATTTGACTGGAAGCTTTGGGTGGCTCCACCCTGTCCCCTTTACGTAGCCCTAAGTGTCTGTATCCCTCTGCTCCCCACCTACTCATGTATCTGTCCAGATGCACCTTAAATGAATCTACCGTGCCTGCCTCTACCACCTCTGCTGGCAACGCGTTCCAAACACCCACCACCCTCTGTGTAAAGTATTTGCCACATGTATCCCCCTTAAACTTTCCACCTCTCACCTTGAAAGCGTGACCTTTCGTTATTGAATCCTTCACCCTGGGAAAAAGCTTGTCTCTATCCACCCTGTCTATACCCTTCGTGATTCTGATGGAAATAACCCTACCCTACTCAACATCTCTTCATAGCGAGCACCTTCCATACCAGGCACATCCTTGTAAACCCTCTCTGCACCCTCTCCAAAGTGTCCACATCCTTTTGGTAATGTGGCGACCAGAACTGTACACAATATTCTAAAAGGAAAGAACTAAGCTGCGGTACAGACGTGAGAGCCGGAGCACCTTTGATCACTCTGACTTTACTTTCTATGGGACGGAACTGGGTCTTGGTGACTTTGTAGCTTTGGTAGATCACTTGGTGTGCCTGAAACATCCATCTTTCCCTCCAAAGGCACACTCCCACCCTTGAGAAGCATTTTAAGCACTATGTCCAAATTCTCTAAATGCTCTTTATTGGTCTTCCCTGTCATTAAGGTAAAAACAATGACTGCAGATGCTGGAAACCAGATTCTGGATCAGTGGTGCTGGAAGAGCACAGCAGTTCAGGCAGCATCTGAGGAGCAGAAAAATCAACATTTCGGGCAAAAGCCCTTCATCAGGAATACAGGCAGAGAGCCTGAAGCGGGAGAGATAAATGAGAGGGAGATGGGGGTGGGGAGAAAGTAGCATAGAGTACAATAGGTGAATGGGGATGGGGATGAAGGTGATAGGTTAGAGAGGAGGGTGGGGTAAGGTAGCAAAGTTTCCTCATTTCTCATTCCTCATTCACCAGTTTCCTCATTTCTCCTTCCCCCATCTCACCCCAGTTCCAACCTTCCAGCTCAGCACCGTCCCCATGACCTGTCCTACCTGCCTATCTTCCTTTCCACCTATCCACTCCACCCTCCTCT
>NC_057718.1:745288-754198 GCF_004010195.1 Chiloscyllium plagiosum | reverse complement strand
CAGACAGATATACAGGCCATTCAACGTGATGGATAGGATTGGACAGGTGTTGACAGGACAATGCTGTAAGGTTTCGGGTGGGACAGTGGATCTGAGTTTCAGTCGAACTGCTATCGAGACGGTTCAGCTCCCAGGGTCCGCTCAGTCAACAGGCAAGTTACAATATCAGACACTGTCCATTGTAACAGTCTTCCTGAGATAGAATGTCAATTAACATCAAGTTATTAACTTATGCTCATTGCATTCTCACACCAAACCGTTGCTGCTCAACAGTATTCGGAGGTGGAGAAAGTGAGGGCTGCAGATGCTGGAGATCAGAGCTGAAAATGTGTTGCTGGAAAAGCGCAGCTGGTCAGGCGCCATCCAAGGAACAGGAGAATCGACGAAGGGCTTATGCCCAAAACGTCGATTCTCCTGTTCCTTGGATGTTGCCTGACCTGCTGCGCTTTTCCAGCAGCACATTTTCAGCTCTGATCTCCAGCATCTGCAGACCTCACTTTCTCCTGGTGTACAAGAACACCCAGATCTCTCTGTACTGCCCCTTTACCTAAATTGATTCCATTTAGTTGAGTCGAGATTAGAGTGGTGCTGGAAAAGCACAGCAGGTCAGGCAGCATCCGAGGAGCAGGAAAATCGACGTTTCGGGCAAAAGCCCTTCATCAGGAATGAGGGGATTTTCCTGCTCCTCAGATGATGCCTGATCTGCTGTGCTTTTCCAGCACCACACTAATCTAGACACTTCACTAAGGTAGTCATTTTCTAAGTGAAAAATGTTGAGCCAATCAAGGTGAATCTTTCTCAACGGAGGAGAAAGTGAGGTCTGCAGATGCTGGAGATCAAAGTTGAAACTTTATTGCTGGAACAGCACAGCAGGTCAGGCAGCATCCAGGGAACAGGAGATTCGACGTTTCGGGCACAGGCCCTTCTTCAACCAATTTCACTCCATCAGGCTCGTGCCTTTCACCACGGTCAGTGGGAACTGAACCAGCTGCTTCTCATATCAGACCAGACCGAAGCTGTGGCCTGAATCTGTAGACAGTTCCCCAGTATAGGTTCTCAGCCTGGCTAAGGTCTTACACAAACTTAAGGATTGGAGTCCAGAGCAAATTTTGGTATTTGGTTCCACAATCACTGATATAGCCGCGCTGCTAACAACGTCCATTAGAACCGGGTGACCATTTAACCAGACATTTATTATTATTGGTTCCAGTTTGGCTGTTGCTAAGCAATGTAACTGTTCCAAACCAGATGTAGGTGGGTTTTCCAGGGTGTGCACTCTCCTGGATAATGGCCTATGAGTTCTCTTACTCAATTCAGCCCTAGTCAGACGTCTCATTTCTGCCTCGAATCCGCTTTCCAGCAGCAACAACCATGGTTTGCTGGATCGTGAATGAAGAAAACAAACAGACTCTCACCAAATTTGCAGATGACACAAAAGTAAGTGGAAAGGCATGATGTGAGAGAAATACAAAGGGTCTACAGAGATATCGATAGGTCAAGTAGGCAAAAAAATATGGACTATCATGTGGAAAAATGTGAAGTTCATTTTGGAACAGAAAACAAAATATATTTTGGGCGGCACAGTGGCACAGTGGTTAGCACTGCTGCCTCACAGCGCCAGAGACCCGGATTCAATTCCCGCCTCAGGCGACTCTCTGTGTGGAGTTTGCACATTCTTCCCGTGTCTGCATGGGTTTCCTCCGGGTGCTCCGGTTTCCTCCCACAGTCCAAAAATGTGCAGGTTAGGTGAATTGGCCATGCTAAATTGCCCGCAGTGTTAGGTGAAGGGGTAAATGTAGGGGAATGGATCTGGGTGGGTTGCTCTAGGGAGGGTCGGTGTGGACTTGTTGGGCCGAAGGGCCTGTTTCCACACTGTAAGTAATCTAATCTAATCTTATTTTAAATGGAGAACGGAAGCTGCAGCACAAAGGGACTTGGGGATACTGTGCCTGTTGCCTCTGTGTTTAGTGCCATCAGGAAGGCTAATGGAATGTTAAAGCTTATTTCAAGGGGGTTAGATAATGAGTAGGGAAGTCTTACTGTAACTGTACAAGGTGCTGTAAGACTATATTTGATTTGATTTATTATTGTTATGTACTGAGGTACAGTGAAAGGACTGCAAGCAGTTTTCATCCCCTTATATATCATTTAATTGGATCCAATTCAGAGAAAGTTTACGAGGATGATCCGATGTGGAGGGCTTGTCTTCTGAGCAAATGTTAAACAGGCTGGAACTCTACTGACTGGGCTTTTGAAGAATGAGAGGTAATCTCATTGAAACCTGCAGGATTCTAAAGGGGCCTGACAGGGTCAATGCTGAGAGGATGGTTCCCTTCATGGGAGGGTCTCAGACCAGAGGGCACAGTCTCAGAACAAAAAGGCACTACCTTAAGACTAAGAAGAGGAGGAATTTCTTCTCTGTGTGGTGTGCCTTTGCAATTCCTAGTTGTAGGGGCAGAGCTTTTCTGTATATTTAAGGCAGAGATAAATAGATAGATTCTTGATCAGGAGATGTCAGGATTGTCATCATCAGCCATGATCCTCCTGAATGGTAGAGCAGGTTTGAGGGGTTGAAAGGCTTATTTCTGTTCCTGTTTATTACGGTCTTATTTGTCATCCAACAATCAAACTCTCTGGCACCCCACTAATTACAGGCTGTCAACCAGAAAAAGACCCATTTATCTTGAGTCTCTGTTTTGTGTTGGTGAGCTAATCCTCTATCCAAGTTAACATATTACTTCCAACCCCATGTGTTTATCAATGCCTTCTAAAGTCCAAATCTACCAAATCTACATCATCCCATTGTCCATTTTGCTTGTTAAGTCTTCATAGCTCTTGCAAATTAGTCAAACATGACTTACCCTTCACAAAACCAAACTGACTCTGACGGATTATATTTTGATTTTCCAGTGTCACATTAATACTTCCTTAATAAAATATTCCAACAATTTCCAAATGAAAGGCATTAAACTAACAAGCCTACAGTTTCCGACTTGCCTACTCTCTCCTTTTTTGTCTAAGGATGTTATATTCGCATTTTCCAGTCTCCTGGAACCTTTCCAGAATACGCAGAATCTTGGAGTATTATAAGCAATGGATGAATTATTCCTGCTGCCACTTCTTTTCTGACCCTTGGTTATAGACCATTAGGTTCTGGATTAGTGATGCTGGAAGAGCACAGCAGTTCAGGCAGCATCCGAGGTGCAGTAAAATCGACGTTTCGGACAAAAGCCCTTCATCAAGAAATGCCTCATGGGTGCTCAGCATCCTGATGAAGGGCTTTTGCCCGAAACATCGATTTTACTGCTCCTCGGATGCTGCCTGAACTGCTGTGCTTTTCCAGCACCACTAATCCAGAACCTGGTTTCCAGCATCTGCAGTCATTGTTTTTACTTATAGACCATTAGGGCCTGGGGACTTGTCTGCCTTCAATCCCATAGTTTGCTCAGTATTTTGTTTCCATAGTTGTGGTGATTAATTTTAAGTTCCTCCTTTTCTTTAACTGTTGGGGTGGTTTCAGTGTCTCTCATCATGAAAACTGAGGCAAAATATTGATTTAGTGTCTCTGCCTTTCCATGTACCTCATGACCAATTCCCCAAGTCTCATCCTTGAAGGCACCAACATTCACTTTAGTCCATTGTTCCTTTTTACACACTTCTAAAAGCTTATAAACTTTTGTGCGAGAATTGTTCTGGAAAGTAAACGCCGCATTACCCTTACAAGCAAGGAATAAACAAAAGCTGAGATAGGAAGAAAGTTGGAAATGTTCATGTGTGTCTGTGTGTGAGAGAGAGACAGAGAGAGAGAGAGAGAGAGAGAGAGACTGACTTAGTGCTGATTCCCTTCAGCTTGCAGAAAGGTTAACTCTTTGTGGTCTGGTTTGAATGCACATTTGCTCGTTGGTGATTGAATGTGTTTCATTCCTTAGAGCTCGAAATCCAGGATGGTTTTTTATTTAATTTGCATTTTGGGAATTTAAGATGATTTCTTTTAAGGTTAAGGAACCATCAGTGATTATGAAATGAAATATGAACCCACCCATTCTTCTTACAGGCCGTGTCTGCCTACTCTCAATTTCTAACTGGTGACATTTTATACTTACATGAAAGCCAATCTTATTTAAATTTGAATCTATTTAATATGGAGGAAGACAACATTACAATTTGACATCAGTATAAACCTGTTCTCAAATTCCCCATAATTTCATGCTATTACCAAAGATCAGTTTCAGCCCATTCCCCCCCATGTGTTGGCCCTAATGAAATCAGTGACTAAAGGAAATAAAAGCAGTAACGTTGTAAATCCTGGTCCCTGGTGCAAAGTCATCCTGTTCCAGGATGAGAGCAGGTAGTTGCTGAATTTTTTTTTTAATAATAATCTAAACCTAACATTGAGGAAAATTGAGGGACTAGATCCAGGTACAGGTAATTATAATGGATTTCAGAATTAGAAACTGTATACGTTTTACATTTTAAAATTGGATTTTGGATAAATGAATTTTCAGTTTATATTGATGACTTTTAAAATGTCTTAGTCACTTGTTCAGTTCTCACTTCTCAGTTATAGATAATGATTATATTAGTTATTTTTAACACCAATTGTTATAGCCCTGAGTCACAAAATCAGAATTAACTGGCAGGGTTTTAGCTTTATACATGGTCAGTGACCTGTGTCATTGCCTCCTGGTTAATTTGAAACATGGCTGCATTGATTCATTATTTATTAAAGAACAGACAGATAAAGCCGATAGGAAATGGGAAAGATATCTTACTGGCCAGTTGGAAGGATTCTGCATGTGCTGGGGGGATAGAGGTAAGTACAGCAGGTGGAACTCCCAGAAGCTGGGAGATGTTCATAGCTGAGTGTGAATGGGCAGATGAAAGGGAACAGGAGAAATAGTGTAAGGCCGCTAAGACTGAGGAATATAACAAAAAAGGGATAAAACAACAACACTGTAAAAAAGAACTTACATTCTGCTCGGAATCCCGAGCCTAAGTCTGGCATACTGACCCTGTCTGAGGAAGGGGGGTGACACTGACAGGGATGAGGGATGAGGGATGGAGATTTTATTCCAGGATAATGACTGAGCCCCTAACATCTTCTGATTATAAAACTTCCCTTACTCTAAAGATGAAAGGTCCATCATGGGAGTGAGTGGCCTGGACCATCCTATATCAGGGGCCATCCCAGGAATCCCGCAAGGAGAAACCGGTCCCATTTGCTAAATGTGTCCACAGAATGATACAGATGTAAAGGCAGCAAAAGATCTGGGAGTGACCTGTGGCCATCTGATTGAGCTGGTCACCTTATCTCTTCCCGTGAGCTCACCAATAAACCAGCCAATACTCAAGGGTTGGACCGTGACGAGCGAGTCACCCACTGCACAATTTACTTCTTTCCCCAACAACTTTACAAGTCGTCTTATGTCTCTATGCTACGCACTCATCCATCCAACTCATCCAGATTATTTTACTAATTGCAATAAATCTCACTTAAAGTACATCTTTCTCTCACACACTGAATTCCCACTTACACTTTAATCACCACTTACCAGGTTTCAATCTCAGGACAATCTCTTTGTCTCTACGTCTCCCACCTGTACCTCTCACTGAGGAGGGAGAATGAAGGAAGTGTTTGAAATTAGTAACGACTCCACATCACTTCAGTTGAAAACAAGGAGACAATACCTTTGTTAAAAAAGTGAACTTTTTTTATTAATAAACAGTCACCTGTCAACTGACAGTTTTTATAAGAAACTCAATAATTTGGATTCTTCTCCATATCCCAGACACCAAACCTGCCCAGCCATCTGCTGGATCCTGGGCATTGGGTCCGGTCTTCGGTTAAATGTGAATCTTTTTTAAAAAGATAAAATAGGGGTGTGAGGTCTGAACTTGAAACTTATTGCGTTCCCTCCTGCAACATCAGTTGGTGGAAGAGATTGCTACATACCTTGTTTTACCTTAAATACCTCTCCGGCACTGGGAAGCAAAACCAGAAATTACTGGAGAGACTGAGCAGGTCTCGCAGCATCTGTGGAAGGAAAGCGGAGTTAATGTTTCAGGTCCAGTGACCCTTCTTCAGAAGAGTGGAGATCAGTCTCTCGATCTTGTAGTTGGTATGAAAGAGCTCTGAATATATTTCTGTTTAAATATTGCCCCCGAGACAGGGTAAGCCCATCAAATGTCCTCATCTTCATATAAAAGAACCCCATTAAAAACAGTCAGTGGTTCATCTGAATGGGCCAGTCTGCCTGTAACCAGATCAATGCAGACAGTGTCACCTTGGCGGAGTGGTAAGATGATGTTGAAGATGCCCACGGATGCTGAGATAGGTGGAGCCCTCAGCAGAGGCCTGTTCTCCAATCCTTCAGGTTGGAAACCCCCTGAGTCAATCCTTGCCAGCCCAGCGTTGGACTTTGCGAGGACGGCTTCAATCCGCTGGTTGCGATGTCCAGTTAGAATGGCACTGATGAAATAGCGGCCATCATATGGGACGGTGAAGATACCTGCAAGTAACAGGAGAGAGGGCGTTCCAGGTTAAAAAGGAGGGTCAAAAGATTTCAGAATAGTTAAGGCAGGGAATGCATGTCTCACCTGTGTTTGGATTGTAATGGTTTCCCTCATTCACCAATACCTTATCAAACAGGATTGTCCCAGGATTGAGTTGAGGACTGGTGAGGGCTGCAGAGAATGAAATCCGTTCAATGAAGGCATCTTCACCTGCAGGACCTGAGAGAATTAGAATGCATCAGAAATCAAAATATCATGAGTAAAGCCAACTACTATGAAAAGGAAGGCTAGGACACCGGGTGACACAGAATCAGAGACACTAACACTACATCTGAAGGAGTAGGTTTTTGGTGAGTAAGGGTCACCAATGGTTCTGACAAGAATGCCAAGATATTTTTAAATCAATCTGTTCAGGTATATTATTTCACACCTTCAAACCAGGCCTCCTGGCTCAGAAATAGGGTCATTACCATAAGTGCCAATAAGAGCTCTGAGCAAGGACATTTTCTGTCACTTTGCTTTCGATTGGACCAGAAGCAGGGAAATTGGTTATGATGTCAGCCCTGGGATGATGAGATATAGCTAGGGATGGAGATGCAGGAGTATGGACACTGATACTGTGGGAAGGCACAGAGAGCTGGTTACACAGTGGGCATGCCTTACCTTGTGGTCCAGGCGGTCCGGGGGGTCCTTCAATACCTAGGAAAGACAAAACAATGAAGATCCAGATTTAGACTATTCTCAATTCTTTCATCAATAAGACAAGAAGAAAAACTAACCACTCTCCCAAACATCACTCCGAGACCAACCTAACACTTTCCCATGAATAGCCATTGTTATGTGCCTCCTTGAGAAAGTCAAGCTACCATCTCTTCTGGTTTCCCTAACTATTATCCAGTCCCCCTCCCCCACAATCATAATAACCCCCTTTCTCTCTCCCACCATCACCTGATCATCACCATCACCTTCCATGGTCATCTATCCCTTCCAAGCACTGACATCATCCGAGTACCTCCCTCTGCATGGCTGACACAACTTCTTTCACATTTGCAAGATTTATCGCTTGTCTGGAAGATGCAGTCATGACAGCACTTGATGGAGGAACAGGAAGATATCATTTAGGCCCTTCAGCCTGTTCTGCCACTGAATGAATTCATGCATCAGCTGTGAACTGCTCCATGTATTCTTAACAATTATCTCAAAGCTGGAGATGCTGGATTCTCGTTAGGCAGGAAATCAAAGCTTATCTGAGGGTGAGTGTGATGGAGTCGGACACAATCAGATCACAATTCTCAATGCAATCACAATCATGGTATGTTAGAATTTCAAAATCAGTTGGAGGGAGAGAAACTGGAGTCCTACACTATTGTTCTGGAGTTAAATAAAGGTAGATACATAGGCATAAAGACAGATCTGGCTCCAATGGACTGGGCAGGGAAAATAGGACCTAGTAGGAACAATGGCAGCTTTTTAATGAGGTATTTAATTGCTCCCAAATAATATATATTCCAGAAAGGGAGAAAGACGAGGAAATGAACATGCATGGCTACTGAAAGAAATTAAAAAATAATGTACAGACCAAAACTAAGGCATATCATATCACAAAGGTGGTTGGCAGGCGAGGAGATTGGAAACTTATAAAGAACCAGAAGGGATTACTAAAAAAGTAATAAAAAGAGCAAAGATAAATTATGATAAAAGACTAGAGCAAAATATAAAATCTGATAGCAAAAGCTTCTGTATATAAAAGGAAAGAGAGTAGCTAAAGTGAATGTTGGTCAATTGGAAGATGAGACTGGAGAATTAATACTGGGGAACATAAATTTCTTTTTAAAAATTAGTTCATTTATCCATATCACAAAGCCAGTATTTATTGCCAGGAGGGCAGTTAAGTATCAACCGCGTTGCTGTGGGTCTGGAGTCACATGTAGGTAAGAAAAGGATGACAGATTTTTTTCCCCGAAGGGCATTAGTGAACCAGATTGATTTTTCCCAACAATCAGAATGGTTTCACTGTATCATTAAACTCTTAATTCCAGACTTTTAAAAAAATTATTTAATTTAAATTGCATCATCTGCAATGGCAGGAATGTTACTTGGTCTCTGAATTAGATTAGATTAGGTTAGATTACAGTGTGGAAACAGGCCCTTCGGCCCAACAAGTCCACACCGACCCGCCGAAGCGAAACCCACCCATACCCCTACATTTACCCCTTACCTAACACTACGGGCAATTTAGCATGGCCAATTCACCTGACCTGCACATCTTTGGACTGTGGGAGGAAACCAGAGCACCCGGAGGAAATAGAGTCATAGAGTCATAGAGATGGACAGCACAGGAACAGACATTCGGTCCAACCCGTCCATGCCGACCAGATGATAATACCAAGATGCTAT
>NC_057718.1:700909-744788 GCF_004010195.1 Chiloscyllium plagiosum | reverse complement strand
TAGTGATGGTAATTGTACTTAACTCCTCCCCCAAATACTTTATTATTAATAGGATCTTTGAAATATCTTCAACTGCAAAGACTAATGGAGAATAATCATTTAATTCCTCTGCCATTTCTTTTAGTTTTTGAAGGGTCTTATATTCACTGTAACCCTTCTCTTCCTTTTTATATATTTAAAGGAGCTGTCAGTTTAAAAAAAAAAAAAAATCCTCAATAGTTTGCCCTCATAGTTTATTTTCTTGGTCGTTATCCTTTACTAGATTCTGAATTTATTCCAGTCTTTGGGTCTATCACCAACTTTTGCCTATTTTATGCTTTTTCTTTAAGTTCAATCACTCCTCAACTTCCTTGATAAATCATAGTTGGCTTATCCCTCTCCTAGGATCTCTTCTCCTTTTTGGGATGTACTTTCACTGATAATCACATACCACCTCCTTAAACATCTGCCCAGATTACTTACTGTCATTCCTGTTGATCTATCTGCCCAGTTCATTTTAAATAACTCTTTCCTAATTTCATTGTTTAACTTAAATAATAGGAATTAGAGTCATTTGTGACCCAAATTTCTCAGTTGTGAACTGTATATTAAATTCTATCATGTCCTGATTGTAACTAATGCTTCTGGAATTTTCTCAAATTCTTTCAATGATCTTCAGGTACAAAGCATCATGTCCTGGAAATTTATCCACGCACAAACCCTGATATTTTCTCCAGTATCATTTTATCAATACAGTTAGTTCCCATCTCATATGTTTTTAATTCTCTATTCCTTGTACTTTGCTCTCTGTCACAGTAGAAAGTATTTATTTATAAAATTGATCATTTCCTCATGTACTAGTATCATCTGTGAATGCCTTTAAATGAACTTGCATCTCATTCTGGAAATGCTGAAAATCTGAAATAAGAACAGAAAACACTGGCAGAGAGGGAGAGAGAAACAGAGGTCATATTTCATGCCTGTAACTGATGCAAGACCACTGGAGTTGAAAGGTTAGCTCTTTCTCACTACAGATGCTGCTAGACATGTGCATTTTTGCATGTTTTGTTCTTTTACTCTACATCTTGCTAAGCTCCTCTTGAAATACCTACAGGACTTTCAGCAGTTTCATGGCATTTCAAAAAAGGAATGAGAAAGGCCCATGAGGAAAGAGACATTCACATGGATAAGGAATGTGGTGGAATGTGGTCACAATCTGGGATGAAGGGGCTCTGTGGTGGACATGGGAATGCAAGTTCTGAGATTCTGTCAGCAATAATTCCCTGAATCATGCAATCAGACAGACAAGACACTTCGTCTGTTCTGCTTTAATTTACATCATCTTGTTCTGTAAAAAAAACATCTCAAATACCAGGACATTAAAAACAAACATTCTGATGCATTTTTTTTTGAAGTAGTTATAATCAGGATGGGGTTACAAGTGCTGGAGAAAGAGACATTTCTAGTCAGTTATCCATGGCCAGCATCACGCATTTCCTAACAGAAGGACAGTATAGTTTGAAGCTCCCCCTACAGTTGACTTTACTCCATTTCCCAAGGCAAGTACAATACAGGTTAGATAAAACTCCTTTAACACCGCCCCATCAAACACTGGACAGGGCCAGCACAAGGTTAGACACAGAGTAAAGCTCCCTACACTTTCGCCATTAATTCCTCTCAGGGCAGGTCCAGCACAGGGTTAGATACAAAGTAAACCAGCCTCTACATTGTTCTGGTCAAACACTCCCAGACAGGTACAAAGTAGACTCCTTCCCTCCACATTGTGCCCATCAACACTCCCAGGACAGGTCCAGCACAGGGTTATGTACTGCTCAGTTCTGACAGAGGGTCACCAGAGGTGAAAGGTTACCTGTGTATTTTCTGCCTGCAAATACTGACAGACCTACTCAATTTCTCCAGCACTTTGTCTTTCTTCCCTCTATACTGGTGAATATGGAGATTAGACCATCCTTAACCTACAGAACCCACCCTCAAACTGAATCTGGACACCCAGAGCAGGTTTAGTACTAGGTTAGCTGCAGACTCCATGCTGTTCCCATTAAAATCTCCCAAGACAGGTAGAGCACAAGGTTAGATAGAGTAAAACTCCCTCTAAATCATTAATAAAAACAGGAAGTGCTGAAGAAATTCTGCAGGTCTGAAGCATCTATGGACAGAGAAACTGAACAAACCATTCCAGTGTCATATGAAGAAGAGTCATATTAGACTCGAAATGTTAACGGTTTCTCTCTCCAGTGATGGAATCCGATCTGTGATTCTCCAGCACTTGCCATTATTATTTAAGAATTCCAGCATCCACAGTATCTTGCTTTGGTTTTACAGCTTCCGCTGTACTGCTCAGATCCTGCCCTTTCACAGCAGGCAACAGTAGGAAAGTGCACATAGTCATCAAGTAAGGAATTCCCTCATGATAGGTGTCCAGATTCAGTTTGAAGGTGGGTTCTATATTTTAAGGATGGTCTAATCTACATATTTACCAACAATATTAAGCTGCTGTAATCCCGTGATAGAGCCTTCAGTCTGAGGCAGGCTGAAACATACAATGTTGCCTTATTAAAATATCATGTTGGTTAGAGAGTTGATAAAGAACATTAGTTCAACAAATATTTTCTGGGATTTACGTTGATGTGTGAGCATATTAGTCACTGATAACAAGGAGCACAAATCATGTAACAACTTCACCCTCTTAAATCCCAGCACCAAGACCCAGGTTCCTCACATCTAATGCCAGAGGCCTCATAATCTCACTCACAATTATACCCTTCGAGCAGTTTGGATGGTGAGGGAGAAGGGGAAAATAATCAGTGTGAGGTTGTTGGGGAAACAGCAGGGCAAGAGAAAAGATGCCATGGTAACACTCTCAAGTTGCAAATGCTGTGAATGTTTTTAAACATCAATATTTTTAAGCCTCTTAAACACCATCGCTGAGCATGATTAATTTTGAGTAAATGGGGAGGGAGTTCACTGAATATTCTTATGAAATTCTGTCAGCTGCCAAACCGCAATATCACAGAACAAATTCCATGGACATCTACTGCAGATCCACCTGTACCACAGACAATAGCATTCATTTTAGAAAATCCTCAACAGAACAGAAAAAATCAAAAATTAGGGCAGGGTGAGTGGGGGAGGGGACAGCATTGGGCAATGGGAAAAACGTGAGGAATAGTTAGGAGTACAGAGGGGGAGCTTGTGATGGAAGGATCAATGAAGTCAGAGGCAATCCATCAGATATCTAATTAATGTCAATTCAGATATACTGTCTGTCCGGAGCATAGTCTGAAGGGGTCTGTACAGAGCGATTTGCAACTCCAGGCTATGCAGAGCTATGAATAGTGGTGTCATACAGTGTATGACCCAATTTCACAGACACTTTGTGTTGAAGCTCACAAGAGCTGCTGGTTACTTGAGAATGTCTTTCTGCCCAGTATTGCTCAGATCAGATGTAAACCGTAGCAGCATCATCCCGAGAAAGGAGCTTACAACAGCCCTGGAAACAGATGCTGCAAAAGGACGATTGTCAGCACGATGATCAATCCACACAGAAGCAAGACTACCCAGATCGGGAACATCTCTGAAAATCAAACAAAGGCAGTTATTCATCCATTCCAGAACAAAACGGAACAAAGTTACAACATATTCAACTAAAGACTACACCACCATCATTGAAGCACTCCTCCATTTATCGTCATCCAGCATAGAGAACAGACCCTTCAGTTCAACCAGTCCATGCCAAACATAATCCCAAACTAAACCAGTCCCACCTGCCTGCTCCTGGCCCATATCCCTCCAAACATTTCCTCTTCATGTATCCATCCAAGTGTCTTTTAAACATCGTAATGGTACCCACATCCACCACTTCCCCAAGAGGTTCATTCCAATGGGAACCACTCTCTGTGTAAAAAATTCACCTCGTCTTTTTAAAATCTCTCTCCTCTCACCTTAAAAATGCGCACCCTCGTCTTGAAATTCCCCATCCTAGGCAAAAGACAACTACCATCAACTCAATGTATACCTCTCATTATTTCATAAACTTCTATCAGGTCACCTCTCACCAACACTCCAGCAAAAAAAAGACTCAGCCTATCCAGCCATTCTTTATAACTCAAATCTTCCACACCTGGCAACATCCTGGGAGATCTCTTTGAACCCTCTCCAGATTGATGACATCATTGTATAACTGGGAGACCAGAACTGGGCATAATATCACAGAAGAAGCCTCACCAATGTCCTGGACAACCTCAACGCAACATCAGGATTGGGAATGGGGAGGGAGCCCAGAACTATATAGAGGATGGGAGCGGAGGCTGGGGAAAGGGTAGATGGGATGGTAATAGGTGGATGCAGGTAAGGGGTTATTGTGATTGGTCAGTGGGAAGGGTGGAGTGGATAGGTGAGTAGGAAGACAGACAGGTTAGGACAGGTCGGGAAAGCGAGGAGGAGGAGTGGGGCTAGACATGGGATAAGGCTGGGGGAGGAGGGACTTTAAAACTGGTGAAGTCGATGTCAAGGCCATTGGGCTGTAAGCTTCCCAGTTTCCGTTTGACCTCACTCTGACAGTGGAGGAGGCCAAGGATGGACATGTCGCTGGGGCAGTGGGAGGGGGAATTTGTGTGGATGGCAACCAAAAGGTCAGGTTGGTCAGTGCGTCCAGAGCATAGAAACTCCACGAACTGGTCCCCAAGTCTGCATTTGGTCTTGCCGATATAGAAGAGATCACATCAACTGCAATAAATGATGTGCAGTTGAATCTCTGTTGGACCTGAAAGGATTGTTTAGGGTCTTGGACAGAGGTGAGGGGGGAGATGTTGCACCTCTTTCAGGGCAGGGAAAGGTACTGGGTGTGGTTGAGAAGTTGGTGGGAAGTGTGGAGTTGACGATGGAGCTGTGGAGTGAGCGGTCCCTGTGGAAAGCAGACAAGGATGGGGAAGGAAATATCTTTTTGGTGGTGGGGTCTGATTGTAGGTGGTGGAAATGTTGAAGGTCGATACATTGGATTTGAAGGTTGGTGGGGTGGTATGTGAAGGCTAAGGGGTCTCTATCCTTATTGTTATTGGAGGGAAGTTTGAGGGCAAAGGTTTGGGAGATAAAGGAGATACGGTTGAGGGCATTCCTAATTTATTGAGGAGGGGAAACTACGGTCCCTAAAGTAGAAAGATAAATGAGATATCCCAGGTGTAACGCCTCATCCTGGGAACAGATGCAGTGGAGACAGAGTAATTGGGAGTATGGGATAGCATTTCTACAGGAGCGTGGGTGACAGAAGACGTAATCGAGGTAGTTGTGGGTAGTCAGTGGGTTTCTGGAGATGGCGATGGAGGTGTCCAGGAAGGGGTGGGAGGTGTCAGAAATGGTCCAGGTGAATTTGAGGGCAGGATGGAAGATGCTGGTGAAGTTGATGAACTGTTCGAGCTCCTCATGGGAGCACGAGGCAGCAAAGATGCAGTCATCAACATAGCAGAGGGAGAAGTGAGTATGAAGAACAATGAACATTGCAGCACAGGAACAGGCCCTTCGGCCCTCCAAGCCTGCGCCGATCCAAACCCTCTATCTAAACCTGTCACCCATTTTCTAAGGGACTGTATCCCTCTGCCCCCTGCCCATTCACGTATACCTCTGTCGAGATATCTCTGTCAAAATACATCTTAAATGATGCTATCGTGCTCGCCTCTACCACCTCCGCTGGCAACGTGTTCCAGGTGCCCACCATCCTCTGTGTAAAGAACCTTCCAAGCATATCTCCCTTAAACTTTTTCCCTCTCACCTTGAACTCGTGATCCCAATTAATTGAGTTCCCCACTCTGGGGGAAAAAAGCTTCTTGCAATCCACCCTGTCTATAGCTCTCATGATTTTGTAGACCTCAGTCAAGTCCCCTCTTAATCTCAGTCTTTCTAATAAAAATAATCCTAATCGAGTCAACCTCTCTTCACAGCTAGCCCCCTCCATACCAGGCAACGTCCTGGTGAACCTCCTGTGCACCCTCTCCAAAGCATCCACATCCTTTTGGTAATGTGGCAAACAGAACTGTACGCAGTATTCCAAATGTGGCCTAACCAAAGTCTTCTACAACTGTAACATGACCTGCCAACTCTTGTACTTAATACTCTGTCCGATGAAGGAAAGCATGCCGTATGCCTTCTTGACCACTTTACTGACCTGCATTGTCACCTTCGGGGTAGAATGGACCTGAACACCCAGATCTCTCTGTACATCAATTTTCCCAAAGACTTTCCCATTTACTGTATAGTTCACTCCTGAATTGGATCTTCCAAAATGCATCACCCCTCACTTGCCTGGATTGAACTCCATCTGCCATTTCTCTGCCCAACTCTCCAATCTATCTATATTCTGCTGTATTCTCTGACAGTCTCCTACACTATCTGCTACTTGCTAATCAGACCACCTGTACCTGCCTCCAGATCATTTCTGTATATCACAAACAACAGTGATCCCAGCACAGATCCCTGTGGGACACCACTGATCGCAGTTCGACATTTTGAGAAACTCCCTTTCACTACAACTCTCTGTCTCCTGTTGCCCAGCCAGTTCTCTATCCATCCAGCTCGTACACCATAGACCCCATGTGACTTCACTTTCTCCATCAGCCTTCCATGGAGAACTTTATCAAATGCCTTACTGAAGTCCATATAAATTATATCTACAGCCCTTCCCTCATCAATCAACTTTGTCACTTCCTCAACGAATTCTATTAAGTTGGTAAGACAGACCTTCCCCGCACAAACCATGCTGCCTATTTTCTTCCAAATGGGAATAGATCCTATCCCTCATTATCTTTTCCAGCGGCTTTCCTACCACCGACATTAGGCTCACCCGTCTATAATTACCTGGATTATCCTTGCTACCCTTCCTTAACAAGGGGACAACATTAGCAATTCTCCAATCCTCCGGGAACCTCACCCATGTTCAAAGATGCTACAAAGATATCTGTTAAGGCCCCAGCTATTTCCTCTACCGCTTCCCTTAGTAACCGGGGATGGATCCCATCCGGATCTGGGGACTTGTCCACATTAATGCCTTTTAGAATACCCAACACTTCCTCCCTCCTTATGCCGACTTGACCTAGAGTAATCAAACATCTATCTCTAACCTCAACATCCGTCATGTCCCTCTCCTCAGTGAATACCGATGTAAAGTACTTGTTAAGAATATCACCCATTTCTTTCTGACTCCACGCATAACTTCCTTTATCCTTGAGTGGGCCAAACTTTTCTCTAATTACCCACTTTCTGCTTATATATGAATAAAAGGCTTTGGGATTTTCCTTAACCCTGTTTACTAAAGATATTTTATGACCCCTTTTGCCCTCTTCATCACTCGTTTCAGATTGGTCCTACTTTCCTGATATTCTCCCAAAGCTTCGTCTGTCTTCAGTCACCAAGACCTTCTGTACGCTTCCTTTTTCCTCTTAGCTAGTCTCACAATTTCACCTGCCATCCAAGGTTTCCTAATCTTGCCATTTCTATCCCTCATTTTCCCAGGGACATGCCTGTCCTGCACGTAACAGGGACTGCTCCGTGAATCCTACAAAGAGGCAGGCTTGGCACAGGCCCATGTGGGTGCCCACGGCTATCCCTTTGACTTGTAGGAAGTGGGACGAATCAAATGAAGAACTGTTGAGGGTGAGCAGCAGTTCTGCCAGGCGAACGAGGGTGTCAGCAGAGGGGGACTGATTGGGCTGACAGGAGAGGGAGAAGCGGAAGGCTTTTAATCTGTCCGTGTGGGGATTACAGGTGTAAAGGGCCTGTAAGTCCATGGTGAAGGTGAGGTGTCGGGGGCTGGGGAAGAGGTGGACGGTGTTGGCTGGGAGTTTCTGGACCAATGGGGAAAGACCAGAATTGCGGTACGAGGAGGTGGTGAGCTCGGTGGGGCAGAGACACTGGGTCAACCATGGCAGAAACAGACAGTATGGGGTTGGGGAACTGTCAGGTTGGAGGCTGCAGTCGGGAGATCTCCCAAAGTGATGAGATTGTTGATGGTCTGGGAGATGATGGCTTGGTGATCAGAGGTGGGATCATAGTCACGATAGGTGGAGGTTTCAGAGAATTGGTGTCTGGCCTCAGTGATGTAGAGGTCAGTCTGCCAGACCAACACGGAGCCCTGTTTATTGGAGGGTTTAATAGTGAGGTTGGGGTGAAATGAAGGAAGTGGAGCGATTGGAGTGAGTGAGAAGGGTGGAGAGATCCAAAAGATTGATGTTGCGGTGGCAGTTTGAGGTGAAGAAGTTGAGGATAGGAGGCTGGGGGTTGGGATGTCTTGTTGCTGTAATTTAGAATGGCCAATCCACCTAACCTGCACATCTTTGGGCTGTGGAAGGAAGGTGGAACACCCTGAGGAAATCCACACAGGCACGAGGAGAACGTGCAAACTCGATACAGACAATTGCCCGAGGCTAGGATTGAACCTGGTGCTGTGAGGCAGTGCTAACCACTGAGCCACCGTACTGCCAGCGTTGTTGGAGAGAATCCTGAGGGACAGGATGTACATGTATTTGGAAAGGCAAGGACTGATTAGGGAAAGTCAACATGGCTTTGTGAGGGGGAGCTGTGTCTCTTTTTGAAGAAGTGACAAAGAGGATTCATGAAAGCAGAGTGGTGGACATTGTCTATATCGACTTCAATAAGACATTTGACAAGCATGAATGACTGGTTAACAAGGTCAGATCACATGGAATACAGGGAGAACTAGCCTTTTGGATACAGGATTGGTTAGAAGGTAGGACACAGAGGGTGGTGGTGGAGGGTTGCTTTTTGAAATGGAGGCCTGTGACCAGTGGTGTGCTTCAGGGATTGGTGCTAGGTCAGTTATTTTGTTATTTATACAAATGATTTGGATGCAAATATAGGAAGTATGGCCAGTACATTTGCAGAGGACACCAAAATTGGTGGTGTAGCAGACAACGAAGAAGTTTCCCTCAAAGTATAATGGGACCTTTATCAGATGGAGCGATGGGCCGAGGAGTGACAGATGAAGTTTAATCTAGATAAATGTGAGGTACTGCATTCTGAAAAAGCAAATCAGGGCAGGATTAATACACTTAATTGTAAGGTCCTGTAGAGTTTGGGGCAGCATGGTGGCTCAGCAGTTACCACTGCTGCCTTGCAGTGCCAGGGACCCGGGTTCGAGTCCCGCCTTGGGTGACTGTCAGTGTGGAGTTTGCACATTCTCCCCGTGTCTGTGTGGGTTTCCTCCGGGTGCTCTGGTTTACTCCCACAGTCCAAAGATGTGCAGGTCAGGTGAATTGGCCATGCTAAATTGCCCATAGTGTCAGGTGCATTAGTCAGGGGTAAATATAGGGGAGGGAAATGGGTCTGAGTGGGTTTCTCTTCGGAGGGTTGGTGTGGACTTGTTAGGCCGAAGGGCCTGTTTCCATACTGTAGGGAAATCTAATCTAACAAAGAGACATTGGAGTGTAAGTTCATAGCTCCTTCAAAGTGGAGTCGCAGGTAGATAGGATAGTGAAGGCGGCATTTCGTACGCTTTCTTATATTAGAGCATTGAGTACAGGAGTTGGGAGGTCATGTCATGGATGTACAGGACATTGATTAGGCCACTGTTGGAATATGACATACAATTCTGGTCTCCCTGCTACAGGAAAGATGTTGTGAAACTTGAAAGGGTTCAGAAAAGATTTACAAGGATGTTGTGAGGGTTGGAGGATTGGAGCTGTAGGAGAGGCTGAACGGCTGGAGCTGTTTTCTCTGGAGAGTTGGAGGCTGAGGGGTGACCTTATGGAGGTTTACAAAATCATGGAGGGCATCGATACGGTAAATAGTTTTCCCCAGGGTAGCTGAGTCCAAAACTAGAGGAAATAGGTTTAAGATGAGAAGGAAAAGATTTAAAAGGGACCTAAGAGGCAACGTTTTCAAGCAGACAATGATGTGTGTATGGAGTGAGCTGCCAGAGGAATTGATGGAGGCAGGTACAATTACAAGATTTAAAAGGCATCTGGATGGGTATGTGAATAGTTAGGTCTTGGAGGGATGTGGGCTAAATGCTGGCAAAGGGAATTATAGATCATGGGTTTGGGGCCGGTGTATTCAGATGGATAGAAAGCTGACTGGTAGAGAGGAAATTAATTGGTCCTTTTCAAATTGGCAGGCAGTTACTGGTGGGGTGCCACAGGGATCAGTGCTGGAACCCAGCTACTCATTATATATTAATGATATGGATGAGGGAACAAAATGTAACATCTCAAAGTTTCCAAGTGACACCAAGTTGGGTGGGAGGGTAAACAGACGAGGATACAGAGATCCTTTGGCATAATCTGGACAGATTGGGTGAGTGGGCCAATCAATGGCAGATGCAGTATTACTTGGATAAATGTGAGGCTATTCACTTTGAAAGCAAAAACAAGGTGGCAGGTTACTACTTGAATGGGGAGAGGAGAGTGTACAGTGGGAGCTGGGTGTCCTTGTGCACCAGTCGCTGGTGCTTTGGTCTCCTTTTCTGAGGAAGGATGCTCTTACTCTTGAGGGAGTTTTCCCACGCTGATTCCGGGAATGGTGGGACTGACGTATGAGGAGAGAGTGAGTAGGTTAGGATTGTTTTCACTGGAGTTCAGACGAGTAAGGTGGGGGGGGGGGGATCTCATAGAAACTTCTATAATTCTAACAGGATTAGACAGGGTACATGCAGGGAGGATGTTCCCTTTGGTGGGTGTGTCCAGAACCAGGGGTCACAGTCTGAGGATTCGGATGGATCACTTAGGATGGAGATGAGGAGACATTTCTTTATTCAAAGCGTGGTGAGCCTGTGGAATTCATTACCACAGGAAGGAGTTGATGCTAAAACATTGAATGTATTCAAGAGGCAGCTAGATATAGCACCGGGGGGGGGGGGCAAATGGGATCAAAGGTTATAGGGAGAAAGCGGATTAGGTTATTAATTTGGATGGCAAAAGTGAGGACTGCAGCTGCTGGAGATTAGAGTTAAGAGTGTGGTGCTGGAAAAGCACAGCAGGTCAGGCAGCATCCAAGGAGCAGGAAAATCGACGTTTCAGGCAAAAGCCCTTCATCAGGAATGAGGCTGGGAGCCTCGGGGGTGGAGAGATAAATGGGAGGGGGGATAGGTAGCTGAGAGTGCAATAGGTGGATGGAGGTGGGTAAAGGTGATAGGTCGGAAACAGGTGAATCCACATTGATGCCATGGGGTTGGAGGGTCCCAAGGTGGAAGATGAGGCGTTCTTCCTCCAGGCATCTGGTGGTTAGGGAGTGGCAATGGAAGGGGCCCAGGATCTGCATATCCTCGGCAGAGCGGGCGGGGGAGTTGAAGTGTTCGACCATGGGGCAGTGGGGTTGGTTGGTGCGGGTGTCCCGGAAATGTTCTCTGAATGAAGCGCTGTGTGGGTAGGCGTCCTGTCTCCCCAACGTGGACGCCTTAAATAAAGTGCCACACAGGAGGCTGTTCATTGTGTTAGGGACAAGGTACTAAAACCGATAGAAGATTTGGCTGAGAATAGAGATAAAGCAATCTTTTTCAGGATGGCAGCCGGTGACTAGCGGAGTACCACAGGGGTCCTTGTTGAGAGCACAAGTATTCATGCTGTACATTAACAATCTGGACCAAAGAACGGAGGGCACTGTTGCTAAATTTGCAGATGACACAAATGTATGTGGATGGACAGATGGTGTTGAGGGAGTGAGAAGGCTGCAGAAGGACTCGGACAGGCTAGGAGAGTGGGCAAAGAATTGGCAGATAGAATACAATGGGGGAAAGAGTGAGGTTATGCACTTTGGTAAGAAGATTAGGGGCATCACCTGCTTTCTAAATGAGAAAGGTTGCATAAATCTGAAGCACAAGGGGACTTGGGAGTCTGAGTTCAGGATTCTCTGAAGGTTAACATGTAGGTTCAGGTGGCAGTTTGGAAATCAAATGCAATGTTAGCATTTATTTCTAAAGGGTTGTAATACATGACAAAGATGTACTACTGAGGCTGTACAAGGCTCTGGTCAGAACTCATTTGGAATATCACGAGCAGTTTTTGGCCCCGTATCTAAGGAAGGATGTGCTGGCCTTAGAGGGGTTTTAGCGAGTTTTGAGAAGATTAGAGAGGTGCCAGAGAAGGTTTACAAGAATGTTCCTAGGATTGAAGGGCTTGTCATATGAGGAGCAATTGATGGAGTTTAAAAGGATGAAGGTGGATCCCTTCAAGAATACTGTGAGGTCTGGATACAGTGGATGTGGAGAAGATGTTACCACTAGTAGGAGAGACTAGGATCCAAGCTGACATGAAGAGGAATTATTTTACCCAGAAAGTGGTGAATCTGTGGAACTCATTGTTGCACGTGACTCAGGAGGCCAAGTAATTGAGTATATTTAAGACAGAGATAGATAGGTTCTTGCTTTGTAAGGAGATTAATGGTTAAGGGGAATAGAGCAAGACAATGTTGTTGAGAAACATATCAGCCATGATTGAAGAGCAAAACACTTGTTGGGCTGAACAGCCAAATTCTGCTCCTATATCTTAAGGTCTTATAGAATAATCAGACTGAAACCAGTCAGATCATCAGGAAGCATCTCATTTCTATCAACATCCAGTGGAAAGTGTGGGCAATGAGCAGATACCTCATCTTCCTCAATGGTTCAATACTGTGTCAACACAAGCTTTCTGAAATCAGATAACAATTTCTAACCTAAGTAAGAAAGCAAAGGCTAATCAACTGAAGATAGGAGTCAACATTTGTACCTGGAAGAGGAAACAAGATAACTAGACAGAGAAAAAACTCTTTTGACTTACGCCTGCGTGGCAACAGATGTACTTTACACCGACTGTCTACGGCTACACTCAGCAATGCGGCCTCATTTTTTCTAGTCACCTCCTTCATTGGACCCACATCGGGCAGAAAGGCCAAGTCCGTCACCACAATTCCATGTGTTTCCTTCACGTAGTAAACTTGCTGTTGAAGAAGTTAAAATATTTACTGTAAATCTGATTATTTTTACTGCTCCATCTCCATTCTGGTTTTATTGCTAATGTAAATCTGTACCCTCTGGTTACCAATCCTTCTGCCATTAGCTTTCATCTTATTCACTCCATAGACATCGAAAGTGTCCTCAAAACTGTTCAATCTTTCACAATAGACAGGAGTACTTTGCACTTGATACTACTTTTGCACAGGCAGAATATGTATGTACAACTATATCTGATACCTTTTCAGCAAGTGGCAGGAACTAAAGTGCTTTACCAAGTTTCTTTGACACCCTCTCCAAAGTTTTGACATTCTTCCTACCTGACTGTGGCCAGAATTAAAGACAAAATACTTCAGCTAATTTACAAAGGTTTGACAACACTATTTTCTTATCTTTTATTCATTCATTGGATATGGGCATCACTGGCTAGGCCAGCATTTATGAGCCAATTTTATTGTCCTGGGGAAGGTGGGGATTAGCTGCCTTCTTAGACAATTATTGCTTGTGGCATGGGGACACCCACAATATCTTCAGGGTAGAGGGGAATTCTAGGATTTTGACTCAGTGACATTGGAGATACATTTCCAAGTCAGGATAGTGAGTGGCTTGGATGGGAAATAACAGATATATATGCTGTCCTTCTTCTAGATGGTAGAGAGTGTGGGCTTGGAAGGTGCTATATGTACAGCCTTGGTGTACTTCTGCAGTGCACCTAGCACATGATATATACTGCTGCAACTGAGCATCGCTGGTGGAGGAAGTAAAAGTTGGAGCTGCTAGATGGCGTACCAAATAGGTTGCTTTGTTCTGGATGATGTCAAGCTTTGCGTGCTGTTGGAGCTGTCCTCATTCAGAAAAGTGGAGAATATTCCATCTCATTCTTGACTCATGCCTTGTAGATGGAAGGTTGACTTTAGGGAGTTAGGCGGTGAGTTATTCACTGCAGAATTTCCAGCCACTGACTTACTCTTGTATTTATACAGCTGATCAATTTTTACTAATTCATTGGAATGTCAACATAGCTATTGCTGTGGGATAATCCAGCTGCTGTTACTACTAGACTAGTCATATCACAGACTGGATTCTTTTTATTCCTACTATTTTCTGTCCATTAACAGTTTTCAATACACATCAGCACATTTCTCCAAATCTCATGTGCTCTAATATTTACTTGTCTCTTGTGCAAAACCTTATTTCAAGTTTTCTCAAAATCAAAGTACGAACTGGTTCCTGCTAATCTATTCTATTAGGTACATTCTCAAAACACCAGGGTGATTTGTGAAAAATAATTTCCCTTTCATATTGACTTTGCTCAATCCTACCAATATTTCTAAGTGTTCTATTATCACATTTTTACAATAATCCTTTATCTCTCTAACAGGACTACACAGAGCAAAACTGAAAGGATGCACCCAGTGATCGGGGAATCCAGAAGCATATCAAAAGATACAGGATAGGCCATTTAGGACTGAAATGAGGAGAGATTTCTTCGCAAGTGGTGACCTTGTGGAGTTTTCTGCCACAGAAAGCAACTGAAACCAAAACATCAAATGCTTTCAAGGAGGAGATATAGGGATCAAAGGGTATGGGGTACACAGTAGGATGATCAGCCATCACCATATCCAAGGGCGGCACGGTGGCTCAGTGGTTAGCACTGCTGTCTCACAGCACCCGGGATCCGGGTTCAATTCCCGTCTCTGGTAACTGACTGTGTGGAGTTTGCACATTCTCCCTGTGTCTGCGTGGGTTTCCTCCGACAGTCCAAAAATGTGCAGGTCAGGTGAATTGGCCATGCTAAATTGCCTGCAGTGTTAGATGCAGTCGTCAGGGGTAAATGTGGGGGGTGGGTGTGGGTAGGTTGCTCTTTGGAGGGTCGGTGTGGACTTGTTGGGCCGAAGGGCCTGTTTCCACACTGTAGGAAATCTAATCTAATCTAATAACCGTACAAACTCTAAGGGCTGAATGGCCTACACTTGGTCTTGCTTTTGAGGATATATTACAACATTTTTTCTTGTGACTGATGTTAAACTAACAGGTTTGTATTACTAGCTTTCTCTCTCCCTTCTTACATAACTAGTGGGGTTACATTTGCCAAGTTCCAATCTGTAGGAACCATTCCAGAGTTGACAGAACCTTGATAGATGACCATGAATTTTTCTCTACAACCATCTCTTTTAAAACACTGGAATGGAAGTCATCAAGCCCAGGGGATTAATTTACTTGAAGTACAGTATCAAAAATTTCTCAAACAGGCTAGTCAGTAGCTTGAGCTTGCTTTGCCACACGATGAGATGCTGATCTGATTATAGTCACTATCTCCATGGTTGTTTCCTATACTCCTTGAATCCTTCAGTAGTTAAGAATCTACCTTATTCAACTTTAAAACTATTCAATGACACAGGCATTTTTTTTCCACGTTGTTTACTTTTAGAATGTGGACTAAAGGAGGAAGATACTGCTTTGAGCCAATGAGACTGTGCAGAGGTTTTAAACAAATCTCCTGACTGGAGCACACTGAGTTGTACACAACAGTGCACCCTCCTGGAACAGTGAGGAAAAGGCAGACACCACAGAGACAATCTAACAGAAAACTGATTGATAACACACACTGATTGGTGCCCGATTCAGTTATAAAGGCTCGTGTAACGTCAGTCCATCAGATAACCACTAAGCCTGCAAAGAGAAAACATTAAAAATTCTATATCTTCTGTTTGGAGTTACTAGAAAATCTACAGTATCTCCAACTCGTGTTTCTCTGCAAATCCCCTACTGGAGAAAGAGTAAAAGACCCCCAGAAACAGTGAAAAGATGAATTCTCAACCAGTGAGACAGACAGCAACAGTGCACAAACAAACTCATCTCACTGGGAAAAAGAAACTCAAAAGGAATTGAAACAAAGGGAAAGAAAGTAACTCATTGAATCATGTGGTCCAGACTGGTGCTATTAAACTGTATTTCCCTAATCTTTCCGTTTGTTTTTCACCCTTAATATCTATGTTTTCTTTATCTGTGTCTGTCTGTCTGTTTGAGAAGGGAAAATTTAAGAAGAGATCGAGTTTAGGTCATACAGTTTCTAAGTTACCCAATTCACATTTCTTAACTGTCCTTGATAAAGACAATTTGTTCATCATAAGTGCCAGTAAGTGACAAAGAGATGAAGGTAGGTGAGGACCTGGAAACGATTATTAATATGAAAGAGCTAGTATTGGGTAAGCTAATGGAGCTCAGGATAGATAAGTCTCCTGGCCCTGATGGAATGCTTCCCAGGGTACTAAAAGAGATGGCGGGAGAAATAGCAGGTGGACTGGCTGTAAGTTCCCAAAATTCACTGGATTCTGGGGCAGTCCCAGCAGATTGGAAAACAGCAAATCTGACGCCACTATTTAAAAAGGGAAATAGACAAAAGATGGGGAATTATAGACCAGTGAGCTTAACCTCTGTAGTGGGGAAAATGCAGGAGTCTACTTTCAAGAAAGAAATAGCAGAGCATCTTGATGGAAACTGTCCCATTGTACAGATGCAGCATGGATTCATGAAGGGAAGGTCATGCTTCACAAATCTTTTGGAATTCTCTGAAGGCATTTCAAGCAAGGTGGTCAACGGAGACTCAGTGGATGTGGTTCACCTAGATTTCCAAAAGGCCGACAATGTGCCGCACATGAGGCTGATGCATGGTGTTAGGGTTAAAGTATTAGAATGGATAGAGGATTGGCTGACTAACAGAAAGGAAACAGTGGGGATAAATGAGTGCTATTGTGGCTGGCAATCAGTGACTAGTGGTGTGCCTCAGGGATCAGTTATTCACAATTTATATAGATGATTTGGAGTTGGGGACCATGTGTACAGCGTCAAAATTTGCCGATGATACCAAGATGAGTGGCAGAGCAAAGTGTGCAGAGGACTGTGAAAGTTTGCAGAGGAACATCGAATCATTGAGGGAATGGCAAAGGTCTGGGTCATCCATTTTGGTTGGAGTAACAGAAAAATAGATTAGTACTTGAATGGTGATTTGCAGAGGGACCTGGGTGTCCTTGTGCGTGAATCGCAGAAGGTTGGTCTGTAGGTACAACAGGTAATTTGGAAGGCAAATGGAATTTTGTCCTTCATTGCTAAAGGAATTGAGTTTAAAAGCAGGGAGGTAATGTTACAACTGCACAAGGTGCTGGTGAGGCCATCACCTGTGTGCAGTTTTGGTCTCCTTACTGGAGAAAGGATGTACTGGCACTGGAGGGGGTGAAGAGGAGGTTCATGAGGTTGGTTTTGGAGTTGAGGGGGTTGGCTTATGAGGAGAGACTGAGTAGACTGGAATTATATTCATTGTAATTCAGAAGAATGAGGAGGGATTTTATGGAAACATATAAAATTTATGAAGGGAATTGATAAAATGGAAATAGTGTTAGAAATAAAAAGAAGTGCTGTTTTTGCAGATATAAAAGAACATGAAGAAAAGGGATCCAGCAGAAAAATTATTAACTCTGCAGGTACTTAGGGAAGTGTACCTTTACTTTTAATTATAGTTAGTTAAATACTAATTCTGAAGTATAATATAAGCAAGTTAACTCTTTTAAAATAAGTTTTCAGCAAAAAAACTGATAACTAAAATGCCTGAGCTGTACAAAAATGATACAAAGTTGATGAAGTGTACGGAGAATGGGATGTACCAGCAGTATTGATACAAAATGTTCACTAATAGGGAGGAAGGTTGCCAACATGGGAAGTAACAAGGGTGGAGTGAAGATGGGCAGTTGTATAGCCTAGTAAGAGAGATTAGGTAATTAGGAGTCTGGAGAGGTGACCTCACTCAACTCAAAGGTATAATTGTAAACTAACCCAAGTCTAATTTGCTCATTTGCTTCTGCATTTGATGCCCTTTCTTGCAAGATTGTAGAATAAATTGTCTTGTTTCCAGATTTGTCTGTCTCGTCTAAAATTTTATTGAGTTTGCTTCTCACAGATTGGATGTTTCCAGTGGTGGGTGAGACTAGGACAAGAGGGCCTGGCCTCAAGCTGAGGAAGCAGGTTTCGAACTGAACTGAGAAGGAGCTTCTTCACCCAGAGGGTTGTTAATCTGTGGAATTCCCTGCCCACAGGGAAGTAGTTTAAAGCTAAGGTAGATACCTTTTTGAAAAATAAAGGAATTAAGGGATACAGTGAGAGCGCTGGTAAGTGGAGCTGAGTCCATGAAAAGATCAGCCATGATCTTAGTGAGTGGTGGAGCAGGCTCGAGGGGCCGGACGGCCTACTCCTGCTCCTAGTTCTTAAATTCTGTCAAAATTATTTTTTCTTTAAACCTGATTTTGTTGTTCAGGTAAACTGGGCATTTTGTACCTTTGCACATTTCCACACTCTGGTAACAGAATCAAAAACCTGGAGCAGGAGGAGTAAGGCATTCAGCTTGTTGAGGCTGCTCTGATATTCATTACAATCATGACTGATCGTGATTCCCAGTGAACTAACCCAATGAATCATGACAAATTCCATAAAATAACAGCCCTCAAAGAAAATAATTCTCATTTTGTTCTGAAATGGGAGATCCCTTATTTTAAACTGTGCCTCTTAGTTCTAGTTTCTGAAGGGGAAACATGCTTTTCTTATCCACACTGTTAAGGCCTCTTTAGGACGTTGTACATTTCAACAAGATCACCACCTTATTCTTTTAAATCCCAATGGATATTTGCTCAACTGTCCAACCTTTCTGATAAGATATCCCCCACACCCCAATTTGTCAAGTGAACTTTCTCAAACTGCTCCAATTATGTTCTTTCTTAAACGAGGTCAGAACTTTACACAAGGTCAGTTTGCTCGGTTGACTGGGCAACTGTTTTGTCATGCAGAGAGAAACCCTGACAACATGGGTTCAATTCCTACATTGGTTGAGGTTACCACAACATTAGGTGACAGAATAAGGTGATACAGGTAGTACAATTACATGGATAGGGGGTTGGCTAACAGAAGACAGAGTTGGGGTAAGGGACATTTTCAGGCCAACAATCTATGACATGGTGTGCGACAGGGGTCAGTGCTGGGAGCACAAACATTCACGTTATACATGAATTATCTCTGAGAAGGGACTGAGGGCATTGTTGCTAAATTTACAGATGACACACATAGGTGGAGGGACAAGTAGTGCTGAGGGGACAGGGAGACTGCAGAAGGACTTGGACAGAAGTGGCAGATGGGACACAATGTGGGAAAGCTTGAGCTCATGCAGTTGGCTAAGAAGACTAGAGGCATAGTCTATTTTCTATATCATAGTCTAGTTAACATGCAGGTGAAGCTGGCAGTTAGGAAGGCAGATACAACGCTAGCACTCATTTCAAGTGGGCTAGAATACAAGAGCAGGTACACACTGCTAGAGCTGTATAAGGCTCTGGTCAAATTGCACTTGGAATATTGTGAGCATTTTGGGCCCTGAATCTGTGGAAGGATGTGCTGGCCTTGGAAGGGGTCCAGAGGAGGTTTACAAGAATGATCCCGAGGATGAATGGCTTACCATATGAGGTGCAACTGAGGACTCTGGGTCTGTGCTTAATGGAGTTTAGAAGGATAATGCTGGGATCTCATTGAAACTTATACAATATTGACAGGCCAGGATAGAGTAGACAAGGAGAATATGTTTCCAGTAACAAAACAGACTAGGATCCAAGGACACATCTTAGATTAGAGTGGTGCTGGAAAAGCACAGCCGGTCAGGACTGAAGGGCTTTTGCCCGAAACATCGATTTTCCTGCTCCTTGGGTGTTGCCTGACCGGCTGTGCTTTTCCAGCACCACTCTAATCTAGACTCTGGTTTCCAGCATCGGCAGTCCTCGCTTTTGCCTGGTCCAAGGGCACATCGTCAGGGTGAAGGGATGATCCTTCAGAACTGAGATAAGGAGGAATTTCTTCAGCCAGAGGTGTTGAATCTATGCAACTCAGTGCCACACAGAGCTGTGGAAGCCAAGTCATTGAGTGTATTTAAGACAGAGATAGATAGGTTTGTGATTGGTATGGGATGAAAGGTTAGAGGGTTAGGGCAGGAGGATGAGGTTGAGAAACATATCAGCCGTGATCAAATGGTGGAGCAGACTCGATTCACTGCACGGCTTCATTCTACTCCCACATCTTATGGACTGGAGGGTCTGTGCACGGTGGGATCTCACAGGGGTTAGTGTTGGAGGGTCTGTACCCAGTGGGATCTCACAGGGGTTAGTGTTGGAGGGTCTGTGCACGGTGGGATCTCACAGGGGTTAGTGTTGGAGGGTCTGTACCCAGTGGGATCTCACAGGGGTTAGTGTTGGAGGGTCTGTATACCCAGTGGGATCTCACAGGGGTTAGTGTTGGAGGGTCTGTGCCCAGTGGGATCTCACAGGGGTTAGCGTTGGAGGGTCTGTGCCCAGTGGGATCTCACAGGGGTTAGTGTTGGAGGGTCTGTGCCCAGTGGGATCTCACAGGGGTTAGTGTTGGAGGGTCTGTGTCCATGGGATCTCACAGGGGTTAGTGTTGGAGGGTCTGTGCCCAGTGAGATCTCACAGGGGTTAGTGTTGGAGGGCCCGTGCCCAGTGGGATCGCACAGGGGTTAGTGTTGGAGGGTCTGTGCCCGGTGGGATCTCACAGGGGTTAATGTTGGAGGGTCTGTGTCCATGGGATCTCACAGGGGTTAGTGTTCGAGGGTCTGTGCCCAGTGAGATCTCACAGGGGTTAGTGTTGGAGGGTCTGTGTCCATGGTATCGCACAGGGGTTAGTGTTGGAGGGTCTGTGCCCAGTGGGGTCGCACAGGGGTTAGTGTTGGAGGGTCTGTGCCCAGTGGGATCTCACAGGGGTTAATGTTGGAGGGTCTGTGCCCAGTGGGATCTCACAGGGGTTAGTGTTGGAGGGTCTGTGCTCGGTGGGATCTCACAGGCGGTATGTTATAGGATCTGTACCCAGTGGGATCTCACAGGGGTTAGTTTTGGAGGGTCTGTACCCAGTGGGTTCGCACAGGGGTTAGTGTTGGAGGGTCTGTGCCTGGTGGGATCTCACAGGGGTTAGTGTTGGAGGGTCTGTGCCTGGTGGGATCTCACAGGGGTTAGTGTTGGAGGGTCTGTGCCCAGTGGGATCTCACAGGGGTTAGTGTTGGAGGTATGGAGGTACGTTCCAAGGTACCAAAACGTATCTTGGCCAACCTCCTCCTGTCACTCAGGCCTACAAGTCCTTGCAACATCCTTGTAATTCTTCTTTGAACTCTTTCCTGTTCAACAATGTCTTTCCGATAACAGGGTGACCAAAATTGTACACAATATTCCAAGTGTGGCCTCAGCAATGACTTACACAACTGTAACATAACGCCCCAACTCTCATACTCAATGCCTCAACCGATGAAGGCCAGCATGCTAAATGTCTTTTTCAGTGCTGTCGACCTGTATGATATCACTTCGTTATTCGTTCAAGAAGGTTGCTTCTCTTATTCTAAATTCTAGTGAATACAGAGCCAGCCTATACAAGATTCTCATCAAGACAGTCCCTCCATACTTGGGATCAACCTAGTAAACTTTCTTTGGATAAGGGGCCACAATCTGGTGCCAGTATTTCAGCTATGGTCTGACTAGTGCCTTGTATGGTTTCAGCATTATATTGTATTCTGCCGAAATAAAGATCAACATTCATTTGCCTTGCTATTACCTACTGGCTTTTTTCTTAAAGGGTGGAGCTATGTAATAGACTACATGTTTTTACTTTGCTGAAAATGTGTTGCTGGAAAAGCGCAGCAGGTCAGGTAGCATCCAAGGAACAGGAGAATCGACGTTTCGGGCATAAGCCCTTCTTCAGGAATATTTTTACTTTGCTCTGGCTTTAATGGTGGATTGAAATAGGAAAAGGTCAGTTTTAAAAACCCAAAGTTATGGAAAAGGTTCCTGCAGTGTTTAAAAACAAGTTTTCTGACATCATGATAAGTGCTGCTTATATTGGTATTAGTTCAAACGCAGGCGGGGGGTGGGGGAAGAGTACAAGAGCCTAATAGCAGAGGAGCTGCAGCCATATGGTTTGTCTGAATGAAGATTCAGTCAGCAACAAGTGGCTGATTGGTCTAGAGAACAGTGACAGATTGTGGAGGATCCAAGCCCCAACACTATCTAACTCGGAACTACATCACCGTTCCTTCATGATTGCTGAATCAAAACTTTGGAACTACTTTCTCAACAGTATTGTGGTGTCCTTACACTGTTTTGACTGCATCGGTTCAAGGCAGCAACCTCTACTGGGCAATAGTGAATCACAATCACATTTCATGAAACACTAAAAACGGAGATACTGATAATCACAGGACATAGACATTGAATAAAATAGAGTAATATACTGCAAAAAGGAAAACAAAATTCGTGACGTTACCTGGAGTGAAAATGCAATGTAGATAGCTACGGATCCTGTCACAGTACCAAGCCCAATAAAGGTCCCCAAATCACTATGAAGAGGAAAGGACAACAAATGTAAATGCAACAGACATTTTTAATTCATTCATGGGATCTGGGCATTGCTGGCTGCCCAGCATTTATTATCCATTCCTAAGTGCCCAGAGGACAGTTAAGAGTTGGCAACATTGCTGTGTGCCTGCAGTCATGTGTAGGTCAGACCAAGTAAGGATGGCAGTTTCCTGAAGGACATTAATGAACCAGACGGGGCTTTTCCAACAATGGATTTGTGGTCGTCATTAGACTCTTAATTCCAAATTTTTATTAAATTCAATTCCACCATCTGCCATGGTGGGATTTGAACCCATGTCCCCAGAACATTACCTGGCTCTCTGAATTAGCAAACCAGTGATAATGCCACTAGACCATTACCTCCCCAAATTTGCAGTCAGCAACATAAAGTGGAGGACAATTAAAATATTTAGTAGAAAACAATAACACAAAGCCCCATTTGAAATGATTATATGAAGAGAAACCTTCCAGTACCTACCCACCCATCCAACCATTTTACAACAATGTGCATATGGGTGTTAAGTGCCTGGAACATGCTGTTAGAAGTGGAGGTAGAAGCAGCAACATTTAAGAGGCATCTGAACAGATGCATGAATAGGCAGGGAGTAGAGGGATACAGACCGGGTACAAACAAAAGTAAACATGGAGGTGGAGGCAGTGGAAGAAAAGTTTGATATTGCGACGTGTTGAATGCACCACTTCCGCCCCCGACCCCCATGACGACATCACTTCCTTCGGTGACTTCACCCATGATATCATGACCACACCCACCCCAGTTACAGTCTCCGCCCCCACTCCCAGCTCCTAGCCCCCAGTCCTGCTGTGTTTTTACCATTCCCCCAGACCACCCCTCACTGAGGATGAATGATCAGTTCTCAGCAAAGGCCTCATCTTTATTCCATTATGCTCCCAGATCAATGAATTCAACACAGGTCGTGACATCTAACTTTTCTTCCTCCGCCTCCGCACTCACTTTATCCATGAGGATTCCCACCCACCCTCCGAGGACCCCGTCTCCTGCCTCCAACACACTCCATCCACTTGGACATTGCGTGCTGGTCTGTTACCCATCCTCGACCTCTTCATCTCCAATTGCCACCGTAACAGTGCCGTCTCAACCTGTCCACCCTCCTTACCAATTCCAACCTCTCACCCTTGCAATGCACAGCCCTCCACTCCAACCCAAACTTCACCATCAAACCAGCAGACAAGGTATGCGCGTGTGTGTGTGTTGGGGGGGGGGGGTGGCTATGGTAGTTTGGCACACTGACCTGGACACCACTGAAGCCGGGTGCCAACTCACAGACACCTCCCCCTACTGCCCCCTCGACCATGACCTCACCTCCTATCACAAAACCATCATCTCTCAGGCCATCCACAACCTCACACCTCAGGGGATTTCCCATCCACAGCCTCCAACCTCATCATCTAGGAACCCCACACCACCCAGTTCTACCTCTTACCCAAAATTCACAAACCTGACTGCCCAGTTCGATTAATCATCCCCGCCTGCTTCTGCCCCACCGAACATATCTCTGCATACACTGACACCGTCCTGTCCCCCTTGGTCCAGGATCTCCCCACATACATTCGGGACACCACCCACGCCCTCCACCTCCTCCATGACTTTCAGTTCCTCGACCCCCAATGCCTCATCTTCACTATGGTCATCTAGTCCCTGTACACTTCCATCTGCCATGACGAAGGCCTCCATTTCTTCCTTTCTTGCTGATCCAACACACTCATTCGATTAGTTAAACTGGCCCTCACTCTCAACAATTTCTCCTTCGAATCCTCCCACTTCCATCAGACCAAAGGGGTAGCCATGGGCACCCACATCGTCCCCAGTTATGGCTGCCTCTTTGTCGGGTACATGGAATAGTCCATCTTCTGCAGCTACATTGGCATTATTCCCCATCTTTTCCTCCGCTACATTGATGACTGTATTGGCGCCACCTCATGCTTCCACGAGGAGGTTGAACAGTTCATCAATTTCACAAACACGAGCAGACACAGGACTGCTGAGTGAGTGAAGAAAGAAATTTGGGCAGTTGCGTTACCTGAAACACTATTAGGTAGTGTCTCACACCCATCCTTCTCCTCCAACCAAAACAAAAAGGCTCTGTGTGCAGATTGGTAAGGTAACTAGTTTTTTCTTCCATTTTTAATTTTCCATAGTCTTGTTGGGAATTTATAATAATGGGAATAGAGGTTCGGGCAGTTGAATGTTCCTCCTGCAGAATGTGGGAGGTAAGGATCACCACAAGTGTCCCTGCTGACTTTCTCTGCGGGAAGTGCATCCAACTTCAACTCCTCAAAAATCGTGTTAGGGAACTGGAGCTGGAACTGGATGAACTTCGGGTCATTCGGGAGGTGGAGGGAGTTACTGAGAGGAGTTAAGGGAGGTAGTCACACCTCAGATAAAAGAAGAAGGTAGATGGGTTACCGTCAGGAGACGGAAAGGGAACTGGCAGGCAGTGCAGGGATCCCCTGTTGCCATTCCCCTCAATAACAAATATACGGTTTTGGATACTGTTGGGGGGCGGGGGGGGATTTACCAGGGGTAAGCCATGGGGTACAGGTCTCTGGGTCAAGACTGTAGTGCTGGAAAAGCACGGCAGGTCAGGCAGCATCCGAGGAGCAGAAGAATCAACATTTCGGGCATATGCCCTTCATCACGGATTGTTATGCCCGAAATGTCGATTCTCCTGCTCCTCAGACGCTGCCTGACCTGCTGTGCTTTTCCAGCACCACACTGTCGACTCTGATCTCCAGCATCTGCAGTCCTCACTTTCTCCTGTACAAGTCTCTGGTGCAGAGTCTGTCCCTGTTGCTCAGAAGGGAAGGGGATAGAGGAGCAGAGCATTAGACATTGGGGTCTCCATAGTTAGGGGACAGATAGGAGGTTGTGGAGGAACGAGAGAGACTCACATTTGGTGTGTTGCCTCCCAGGCTCCAGGGCTCATGATGTCTTGGATCATGTTTTCGGGATCCTTGAGGGGGAAGGGGAACAGGTGTGGTCCACATAGGCACAAAACACATAAGTAGGAAAAGGGATGGGGACGTAAGACAGAAATTCAGGGAGCTAGGGTGGAAGCTTAGAGCCAGAACAAACAGAGTTATCATGTCTGGTTTGTTGCCTGAACCATGTGCTAGTGAGACGGGGAATAGGGAGAGAGAGGAGTTGAACACATGGCTACAGGAATGGTGCAGGAGGGAGGGTTTTGGATTCCTGGATAATTGGGGCTCATTCTGGGGTAGGTGGGACTACACATGAACCAGACGGATACCAATATCCTGGGGGGATATTTGCTAATGCTCTTAGGGTGGGTTTAAACTAATTCAGCAGGGGATGGGAACCTGAATTGTAGTTCCAGTGTACAGGAAGTTGAGATCAGTGAGGTCAGAAATAAGGTTTCAAGGTCGTAGGTGTGTCCCAGCAAGCAAGAAGGTGGTTTGAAGTGTGTCTACTTCAATGTCAGGAGCATCCGGAATAAGGTGGGTGAACTTGCAGCATGGGTTGGTACCTGGGACATCAATGTTGTGGCTATTTCAGAGACATGGGTAGAGCAGGAACTGGAATGGTTGTTGCAGGTTCCGGGGTCTAAATATTTCAGTAAGAACAGAGAAGATGGGAAAAGAGGGGGAGGTGTGGCATTGTTAGACAAGGACAGTATTACTGTAGTAGAAAGGACGTTTGAGGACTCGTCTACTGAGGTAGTATGGTCTGAGGTTAGAAACAGGGAAGGAGAGGTCACCCTGTTGGGAGTTTACTACAGGCATCTGAATAATTCCAGAGATGTAGAGGAAAAGATCGCCAAGATGGTTCTGGATAGGAGCAAGAGTAACAGGGTAGTTGTTATGAGGGCTTTATCTTTCCAAATATTGACTGGGAATTGTATAGTTCAAGTACTTTAGATGGGTCAGTTTTTGTTTAATATGTGCAAGAGGGTTTCCTAACACAGTGTGTAGACAGGCCAACAAGGGGCGAGACCACATTAGATTTGGTACTGAGTAATGAACCCAGCCAGGTGTTAGGTTTGGAGGTAGGTGAGCACTTTGGTGATAGTGACCACAATTTGGTTATGTTTACTTTAGCGATGGAAAGGGATAGGTATATACTGCAGGGCAAGAGTTATAGTTGGGGAAAGGCAATTACAATGCGATTAGGAAAGATGTAGGATTCATAGGATGGGAAAAGAAACTGCAGGGGATGGGCACAGTTGAAGTGGAGCTTATTCAAGGGACTGAAATTGTGTTGCTGGAAAAGCGCAGCAGGTCAGACAGCATCCAAGGAGCAGGAGAATCGACGTTTCGGGCATAAGCCCTTCGGAAGATGAGGCGCTCCTCCTCCAACCGTCGTGTTGCCATGGTCTGGCGATAGAGGAGTCCAAGGACCTGCATGTTCCTTATTCAAGGAACAGCTACTGCGGGTCCTTGATAAATATGTACCTGTCAGGCAGGGAGGAAGTGGTTGAGTGAGGGAGCCGTGGTTTACTAAAGAAGTTGAATTCTTGCCAAGAGGAAGATGGTGGCTTATATTGGGTTGAGACATGAAGGATCAGTTAGGGCACTTGAGAGTTACAAGTTAGCCAGGAAAGATCTAAAGAGGGAGCTAAGAAGAGCCAGGAGGGGACACAAGAAGTCATTGGTGATTGGATCAAGGAAAACCCTCAGGCCTTCTAAAGCTATCTTAGCAATAAAAGAATGACTAGAGTAAGATTAGGGCCAATCAGGTATAGTCGTGGGAAGTTGTGCATGGAATCAGAGGAAATAGGGAATGTGCTAAATGAATGTTTTTCATTAATATTCACACTGGAAAAAGACAATGTTGAGAATTCTGAGATAAAGGCGATGAGACTAGACAGGATTGAGGTTCATGAGGAGGTGTCAGCCATTCTGGAAGGTGTTAAAATAGCTAAGTCCCCTGGGCCAGGTGGGATTTATCATGGGATTCTCTGGGAAGCCAGGAAGGAGACTGCCATACCTTTGGCTTTGATCTTTATGTTGTCATTGTCTACAAGAATAGTTTCAGAAGACTGGAGGATAGCAAATGTTGTTCCCTTATTCAAGAAGGGGAGGAGAGACAACCCTGATAATTATAGACTAGTCAGCCTTATTTCAGTTGGAATGCAGAATACAGAGTTGAAGGCAGGATTCTTGCCAGTGCAGAGGAACAGAGGGATCTTGGGGTCCATGAACATAGATCCCTCAAAGTTTCCACATGAGTTGATAGGGTTGTCAAGAAGGCGAATGATGTGTTGGCTTTCATTAGGTTATGCTGCAGCTCTGTACAGCCCTGGTTAGACCACACTTGGAATATTGTGTTCAGTTCTGGTCGCCTCATTATAGGAAGGATGTGAAAGCTTTAGAGAGAGTGCAGAGGAGATTTACTAGGTTGCTGCCTGGACTGGAGGGCTTATGAAGAAAGGTTAAGGGAGCCAGGGCTTTTCTCATTGGAGCAAAAAAGGATGACTGATAGAGGTGTACAAGATGATGAGAGGCACAGATAGAGTGAATGGCCCTGATTCCCAGGACAGAAATGGCTACCATGAGGGGACATAATTTTAAGGTAACTGGTGGAACATTTAAGGGAGATGTCAGAGGGAGGTTCTTTCCTCAGAGAGTGGTGGGTCTGTGGAATGCACTGCCAACAGTGGCAGTAGAGTCAAATACATTCAGGACATTTAAGCGACTCTTGGATAGGCACGTGGAAGATTGGTAAGTCTGATCTTAATGTAGGATAAAAGTTCGGCACAACATTAAGGGCCGAAGGGCCTGTACTGTTTTATGTTCTATGTCAATAATATTCTGATTTTCTATTCCTCCTGCCAAAGTGGGCAAGTATACATTTTTCAAAATTCACCTGCTATACCTTTGCCCTTTCAGTTAACCTATTGAAATCCCTTTATAGATTATCTACATGTTCTGTCAGTTTACTCACCAACCTATCACCGTGTCATCAGTAAGTTTACTAACCAAATCTTCAGTCCCTTAATCCATTGATGTATTTTGAAGGCCCTAAAACAGATCCTGTAGATCCACTTGGAAGCCTGTAGAGTTTGAGTGAAAAATGAGCTTCGTTGAGCACTGCAGAAATCCTGAGTCAGAGATGTTGGCCAAGGAATGAGGTAGTGTTAACTGGCAGGCAACTAGAAATTCATGGTTTCTTTTGCGACAAAATGTAGGTGTTCAGTGAAGTGATCACCCAGTCTATACTTTGTTTCCCCAATGTAGAGGAGTCCACATTGTGAGCAGTGAATGTAGTAATCTAGATTGAGTGAAAGTATTGCTTCACCTGAAAGGTGTGTTGGACCCTTTGGATACTGAGCAGAGAGGAAGTATATGGGAAGATGTTACAACTTCTGTGGATGTAGGGGTAAGTGCTGTAGGGCTACTGGGAGTATGTTGACTGTGAAGGATGAGTGGACCAAGGTGTTCCAGAGTGAACGGTCCCTGTGAAAGGCGGACAAGAAGCGGGAGGGAAATATGTTTAGTGGTGGCATCCCGCTGGAAGCGGCTGAAACTTTGTAGTTTGAGCAACACTGCCTTACCTTTATACTCTATTCCTTTAGCAATAAATGCCAAAATTCCATTGGCCTTCCTTATTACTTGCTCTACCTGAGTACTAATTTTCTGCGAATCAAGCATAACCACACCCACATCCGTCTGCACCGAAGCTTTGCAGTTTCCCTCCATTTAGGTAATAAGTTGCCTTTCTATTATTCCAGGAGAAAGTGAGGACTCCAGATGCTGGAGATCAGAGCTGAAAATGTGTTGCTGGAAAAGCTCAGCAGGTCAGGCAGCATCCAAGGAGCAGGCGAATCGACGTTTCGGGCATGAGCCCTTCTTCAGGAATTTCTATTATTCCAACCAAAATGGATAGCCTCAAACTTATCCACATTAAACTCCATCAACCAAATTTTGGCCTAGTCACCAAACCAATCCATATCCGTTTGTAGATTTCTTCTTTCTTCATCAAGACTTATTTTCCCACCTATTTTAGTGTCATCTGCAAATGTCACATCATAACCGTTATTCCTGCATTCCGGTCATTAATATAGATTATAAATAGTTGGGGACCCAAGGACCAATCTCCACTAGTTACAGCTTGCCATAAAGGCACATTTATCCAAATTCTCTACTTTCTGTTGGTTAGCCAATTGTCTATCCAAGCTAATAAATTACCCCGACCCCATGTGATCTTACCCTGTGTATTAACATTTTGTGTGCTTCCTTATCAAATGCATTCCTGAAGTTCAGATAAACTACATCTGCAGGATATGCCATTATCGATTTTACTTGTTACATCGTCAAAGAATTCTAGCAAAATAAGTTAAACATGATTTGTGCTTCGTAAATCCATGCATACGTTGATGGATTTCTAAATGTTCTATTATTATTTCCTTAATAATGGATTTACACAATTTCCCAATGTAACATTAAACTAACTATAGTTTCATATTTTCTGCTTGCTTCCCTTTCTAAATAAGGGGATACAATCCACTGAACCTCTCCAGAATCCAACGAATTTTGGAATATTATAACCAATTGATCCACTATCTCTACTGTCACTTCCTTTCTGACTCGTGGGCCATCAGGCAATCACAATAGCTTGCTAAGTATTTTTCCTCATGACAATTATTGTTCTATGTTCCTTTCTTTCTATAACATCTACGTGATCTATTATTATTTGGTTGAACCAGTGCCCTCTGCTACGAAAACGGAGGGAAACCTTGATTTAGTGTGTTTGCCAGCAAGGTCTCCATCTCATGAATGAATAATTAAAAATAGTGTACCTGATTGACATTGCAGAGATCACTTCATTCCCACAATCACTGGTGAGTAGTGGCAAGAAATTCTTCCCATCCCATTTGCTGATATAACACAGGAGAGGTTTACGTTCTCGTTTGTGTGGGATCTGCACTGTGTAGAGACGGAAAGTGTCCTTATCATCTTCAACTTTGCCAAACCTGCAAACAGGAAATTTGTGAGTAACAACAGAAACATGACCAGAGAGCAATGTTTTGATTTATTCATGGCACACCCAGTATTTGAGATATGGGCTCACCGATGCATCACAGTGGCTCAGTGGTTAGCACTGCTGCCTCACAGCGCCAGGGACCCGGGTTCGATTCTAACCTTGGGTAACTGTCTGTGTGGAGTTTGCACATTCTCCCTGTGTCTGTGTGGGTTTCCTCCGGGTGCTCCAGTTTCCTCCCACAGTCCAAAGATGTGCAGGTTAGGGTGGATTGGCCATGCTAAATTGCTCAAAGTGTCCAGGGATGTGCAGGCTAGGTGGATTAACCATGGGAAATGCAGGGTTACAGGGACAGGATGGGTCTGGGTGGGATGCTGTTTCAAGGGTCAGTGTAGACTCAGTGGGCTAAATGACCTGTTTCCACACTGATGGGATTCTAAGGAATGCCCATGTCCAAATATATGAATGAGAAGGAATAAGAGGGCTTTCAGCTGCTCAAGCCTACTCTGCTTTTCAATAAGCTCATGGCTGCTCATTTTATTCTCTGAATTCCATATTCCAATCTATCAACCTTTCATTTCCTTGCCCAACAAGGATTTACTTCCACTTCAAAAATATTCAATGGCATATCTTATGCTCCACCCAACACATATGGTGCAATCATGTTGGGCATATGTAAAAGATGAGAATTTTAATTGATTTGAATTTTCATAACAGCATACAAATAAAGAAAAGTATTTTTTTCTAAAAAGAAACAAAAAAAAAATTCAAATGCCCTAGCTTCACTAGCTCCATCGCGGCAGAGAATTTCATAATTGAACAACCTGGAGAGAAAAATATTCCCCTCATCTTTCTCCTAAAAGGGCAACCCTTTGTTTTAAAACAGTTTCCCCTAATTCTGTATTTACCAACAAGAGTGAACATCCTTTCCATGTTTACTTTAATATGGTTCAGATCTCAGTGATTTCAGTCAGACCACCCTCATTCTTCTGAACTCCCGTGGAAACAAACCCATTCTCTCTCCAGTCTTTCCTCATTCCAGATATCAACTGACTAAGATTCCTCCAAACCTTCAGTGCATTTACATCTTTCCTTAAATAAGGAGACCAAAACTGCACACACCATTTAAGATGCAGTCTAACTGGTTTCCTGTCAAACTGAAGCATAACATCTTTAATTTTCATCTCCAATTCCATTTGTAATAAAGATAACATTCCCCCTCCCACTCCACCAAGGACCTGCAAGCTCTGGGCCTCATCCACCACCAAATCCAAGCCACCCAGAGGAAGAATGCCTCATCTCCCACCTTAGGACCCTCTACCCACACAGCATCAACATTCACCTCACTAGTTTCCTAATTTCCCCTCCCCTGCCTCATCCCAGATCCAATGCTCCAATTGGGCACCACCCTCTTGAACTGTCCAACCTGTCCATCTTTCTTCCCATGTATCTGCTCCACTCTCCTCTCTTACCTGCCACCATTAACCCCCCTATCTACACCTACCTATTGCCTTCCCAGCTACATTAGCCCTACCCCCACCCTCCTATTTATCTCTCAGCCTCTTTCACCCCTTCACCCAACCCCCTGACATTCCTGATGAAGGGCTTATGCCCGAAATATTAATTCTCCTGCTCCTCGGATGCTGACCAGCGCCACACTTTTCAACTCTGATCTCCAACATCTGCAGTCCCCACTTCCTCCTAGTTGCCATAATATTCCATTAGCCTTGATTATTTGTTGGACTTGCATATTACCATTCTGTGACTCAACCACTAGAACATCCAGACTCCTCTGCACCTATGAATTCTGCAACTGTTCTGTTTAAGTAATGCTGTATTTATTTTTCTTTGTGCAAAAGTGAACAATTCATGTGTAAACACCATCCCCTGCAAGCTCCCCTTTAAGCCACTCACCATTCTGACTTAGAAACATACTGCCATTCCTTCACCAGTGCTGGATCAAAATCCTGAAATTCCCTCCCTGACGACATCGTTTAGACTACAGCGATTCAAAAAGGCAGCTTACCATAATCTTCCGGACATGCTCGGGGACAGAGGGTCAAGCATGAAGGAGGAACTGAAGGAATTCCTTATTTGTCAGGAAATGGTATTGGGAAAATTGACAGGATTAAAAGCTAATAAGCCCCAGAGCCTAATACTCTGCATCCCAGAGTATTTAAGGAAGTGGCTCCAGAAATACTGGACGCATTGGCAATCATTTCCCATAGACTCTGGAAGCATTCCAATGGAGTGGTTGGTAGCTGGTGTCACCCTATTTTAAAAATGGAGTCAATTATTAAGGATGTAATAACTGAGCATTTGGAAAGCAGTGACAGTGTCAGATTAACTCACCATGGATTCACTAAAGAGAAATCATGCTTTACAAATCTTCTGGAATTCTTTAAGGAGGTGAAAAGAAGAGTGGACAAGGTTGAATCAGTGGATGTTGTGTATCTGGACTTACAAAAGGCTTTTGGCAAGGTCCCCCACAAGAGATTAGTCAGTATAGTTCAAGGTATTGGAGGTCATGTATTGATGTGGATGGAAAACTGGTTGGTAGACTGGAAGCAGAAAGCTGAATAAATGGATCCTTTTCAGAGTGGTAGGCAGTGACAAGTGTGGTATTGCAGGATTCAGTGCTGGGACCTCAGCTATTCACAATATACATTAATGATTTGGCCAAAGGAATTGAAAACAATATCTCCAAATTTGCAGATGACACTAAGTTGAGTGGCAGTGTGCGCTGTTAGGAAGATGCTAAAAGGCTGCAGAATGGCTTGGACAGGCTGGCTGAATGGACAAATACTTGGCAAATGCAATATAATGTGGACAAAGGTGAGGGTATCTATTTTGGTGGCAAAGCAGATTATTTCCTGAATGGTGGCAATTTAGGAAAATGTGAGGTGCAACAAGACCTGGGTGTCATGGTGGAATAGTCGCTGAAGGTTGGCATGCAGGGTGCAGCAGGCAGTGAGGAAAGCTAATGGCATGCTGGCCTTCATAGCGAAAGGATTTGAGTACTGGAGTAAGGATATCTTATTACAGCTACACAGTGCCTTGGCGAGGCTACACCTTAAACACTGTGTGCAATTTTGGTCTCAGAGTTCCCACTTGACTAAATTCCAGCCTGTGTCTCATACAGAAAGGTGTCCTTCAAACTGTGTTCCCTACTATAGTATCTCGTGTCTAACCATAAAAGCAAAATGCTGGGAATCTGAAATAAAATCAGAAAGTGCTGGAGAAAGAGCTAGCAGAATCTATGGAGAGAGAAAATATCAATGTTTTGAGTCCAATTTGACTCTTATTCTGAACTGACAAGTGCTGGACATATGATGGAGTTTATGCCGTTAAAAGAGGCATGTAGAAGGTCCGGTCTAAGATTACAGGGTGATCTAGAACTGGGAAGTTTCTTCACCCAAGAGTGGGGAGTTGTGAAATACGCTCTCACAGAAAGCAGTTGAGGTCAAAATATCTCTCACCAACTCTCACACGTGCCCACCTTTTAATCCTAACTCTAACCTCATTACAGCTTTGGGTCAAACATGGACAAATGAGCTGAATTCCCGAGGTGAGGACAGACTGACAGCCTTTGACATATTTGACTTAGGTGTGGCATCAAGGAACCCGAGCAAAACTGCAGTCAGTGGGAATTGGGGGAAAGCGCTCTGACAATTGGAGTCAGCCCTGGCACATAAGAAAATGGTCATAGCTCAGTCATCTCAGCTCCAGGATATCTCTGCAGGAACCCTTCAGGGTAATGCCTTAAGACCAAACATTTTGAACTGCTTCATCAATGACCTTCCCTCCATCACAAGATCAGAACTGGGGATATTTAGCAATGACTGCAGTATTCAGCACCTTTCGTGATCTCTCAGATACTGAAGCAGTCCATGCCCAAATGGAACAAGATCAGGACAATATCCAGGCTTGGACTGACAAGCGGCAAGTGAAATTTGCACTACAGAAGGGGCAAGCAATAACCATCTCCAACAAGAGATGGGACACAGGTCTCTGGCACAGAGACTGTCCCTGTTGCTCAGAAGGGAAGGGGAAAGAGGAGCAGAGCATTTGTCATTGGGGACACCTTAGTTGAATCTCTTGTCAAGAAGAAGAAGGAGGCTTATGTTAGGATGTTAGGTGTGATGGTTCAGTTCGGGCACTTCAGAGTTACAAGTTAGCCAGGAAAGCCCTAAAGAGAGAAATAAGAAGAGCCAGGAGGGGACATGAGAAGTCATTGGCGCATCGGATCAAGAAAAACCATCAGGCCTTCTATAGCTATATCAGCAATAAAAGAAGGACGAGAGTAAGATTAGGGCCAATCAGGCATAGTAGGGGGAAGTTATGTGTGGAGTCAGAGATGATAGGGAAAGTGCTAAATAAATACTTTTCGTCAGTATTCACACCAGAAAGAGATAATGTGGTCAAGGAGAATACTGATATACAGGCGACTAGATTAGATGGGATTGAGGTGCATAAGGAGGTGGTGTTAGCAATTCTGCAAAGTGTAAAAATAGCTATGCCCCTGGGCTGGATGGGATTTACCCTGGGATTCTCTGGGAAGCCAGGGAGGAGATTGCCGAACCTTTGGCTTTGACCTTTATGTCGTCATTGTCTACAGGAATAGTGCCAGAAGACTGGAGGATAGCAAATGTTGTCCCCTTGTTCACGAAGGGAAGTAGAGACAATCCTGGCAATTATAGAACAGTGAGCCTTACTTTGGTTGTTGGTGAAGTGTTGGAAAAGGGTTAGAAGAGACAGGATTTATAATCATCAAGAAAGGAATAAGTTGATTAGGGATAGTCAACACAGTTTTGTGAAGGGTAGGTCGTGCCTCACAAACTTAATTAGTTCTTTGAGACGGTGACCAAATAGGTGGATGAGGGTAAAGTGGTTGACGTAGTGTATATGGATTTCAGTAAGGCGTTTGATAAGGTTCCCCACAGTAGGCTATTGCACAAAATACGGAGGCATGGGATTGAGGGGGATTTCGCAGTTTGGATCAGAAATTGGCTAGCTGAAAGAAGACAGAGGGTGGTGTTTAATGGGAAATGTTCATCCTGGAGTTCAGTTACTAGTGGGGTACCACAAGGATCTCTTTTTGGTCCACTGTTGTTTGTCATTTATATAAATAACCTGGATAAGGGCATTGAAGGATGGGTTAGTAAATTTGCTGAATAAGGTCGGTGGAGTTGTGGAGAGTGATGAAGGATGTTGTAGGTTACAGAGGGACATCGATAAGCTGCAGAGCTGGGCTGAGAGGTGGTGAATGGAGTTTAATGCAGAAAAGTGTGAGGTGATCCACTTTGGAAGGAGGAACAGAAATGCAGAGTACTGGAGTAATGGTAAGATTCTTGGAAGTGCAGAGGAACAGAAAGATCTCAGTGTCCAGGTACGTAGATCCTTGAAAGTTGCCACCCAGGTTTGATTGGGTTGTTAAGAAGGCATTCGGTGTGTTAGCCTTTATTGGTAGAGAACTTGAGTCTTGGAACCATGAAGTCATGCTGCAGCTGTACAAAACTCAGGTTCGGCCACACTTGGAGTATTGCGTACAATTCTGATCACCGCATTATAGGAAAGTTGTGGAAGTTTTGGAAAGGGTGCAGAGGTGATTTACTAGGATGTTGCCTGGTATGGAGGGAAGGTCTTGCAAGGAAAGACTGAGGGACTTGAGGCTGTTTTCTTTAGAGAGAAGAAGGTTGACAGGCAACCTAATTGAGACATGTAAGATCGTCAGATGGTTAGATAGGGTGGACAGTGAGAGCCTTTTTCCTCAGGTGGCGATGGCTAGCACGAGGGGACATAGCTTTAAATTGAGGGGTGATAGATATAGGTCAGATGTCAGAGGTAGTCTCTTTACTCAGAGAGTAGTAGGGGCATAGAATGCAACAGTAGCAGATTCACCAACTTTAAGGGCATTTAAATGGTCATTGGATAGGCATTTGGGCGAGAATGGAATAGTGTAGGCTTCAGATTGGCTCCACAGGTCTGCGCAACATCGAGGGCCGAAGGGCCTGTACTGCACTGTAATGTTCTATATGAACAGTTCTATATGAGACAGTGTAATCACTGCTCCTTGACAATCAGTGGTGTTACCATCACTGAATCTGCCACAATCAACATCCTGGGGATTACCATTGACCAAAAACTGAACTGGACTCGGCATTAAATACAGTGGCTACAAGAGGAAATCAGAGGCTAGGAATATCAGACCAGGAACTCATCTCCTGACTCGCAAAAGCTTGTCCACCATGTACAAAGCACAAGTCAGAAAGATAATGGAGCTGCACTTGTCCAGGCAACACTGAAGAAGCTTGAAACCATCCAGGACAAAGCACACCACTTGATTGACACCTTATCCAAAAACATTCAATCACTCCACACTGTTGCTCAGTAGCAGCAGTGTGGACCAACTACAATGTACAGTTGATCCTTCGACAACTCCTTCCAAGCCCACGACCACTACCACCCAGAGGACAAGGTTAGCAGATACAGTTGCAAGTTCTCTTCCAAGGCAGTCACCAACCTGACTTGGAAATACATCGCCGTTCCTCCACTGTCACTGGTCAAAATTCTAGCATTGTCTCCCTACCTGCATTGTGGGTCTACCTATAGCAGACAGATTCCAGTGTTTTAGGAAGGCAGCTCAGAAAATTGGCTTCTCTCTTCTGTTCTGCTTTGCTGTTTAGAGTCACAGTCATACAGCAAGAAAACAGATACCTTGATCCAATGAGTCCATGCCAACCGTGTTCCCAAACTAACTAGTCCCACCTGCCTGCATTTAGCCCACATCATTCCAAACTCTTTTGTTTCATATGTACTTATCCAAATGTTTTTTTAACTGTTTAAAAAAACTGTACCTGCATCCACCACTTCCTCTGGCAGTTTATTTCACACAGTAACTACACTCTGTTTAAAAAAAGGTTGTCCTTCAAATCTTTCTCTTCTCACTTTAAAACTAGGCCCCCTAGTTTTGAACTCCCCACCCAAAGGAGAAAACCCTTGCTATTGATCTAGAGTGGCATGGTGGCTCAGTGATTAGCATTACTGCCTGACAGTGCCAGGGACCTGGGTTCCATCCCACACTTGGGTGACTATCCATGTGGAGTTTGCACATTTGCTCCTTGTCTGCGTAGGGTTCCTCTGCGTGCTCTGGCTTCCTCCCACAGTCCAAAGATGTGCAGGTTAGGTGGATTGGTCATGCTAAACTGCTAACGTAACAAGGGATGTGCAGGCTAGGTGGATTAAGTGGTTACGGGAATGAGATACTCTTTGGAGAGTTGTTGTGGACTCAATGGGCTGCATGGCCTAATTCTACATTTAAGGGATTCTATGATCTTATTTACGTCTCTCCTGATTTTATAAACATCTGTAAGGTCACCCCTCAAACTCCTGTGCTCCAGCAAAGAAAGTCCCAGCCTACTCACATAAGTCAAATCCACTCTACATGGCAACAACCTTCAGAAAAGAGGGTTCTTTTCTGAACCCTTTCCAATTTAATAATATTCTTCCTGTAACAGGACGACCAGAGCTACACACAGTACTCCAGATGAGCCCACAACATGACTCCCCGATCAAAGATCTGAGCAATGAAGGCAAGCCTGCTAAATGCCTTCTTAGCCACCCTGTCTATCTGCGATGCATTTTAAAGCTGGAAGTTTTTGTTGCAAACGTTTTGTCCCCTGTCTAGGTGACATCCTCAGTGCTTGGGAGCCTCCTGTGAAGCGCTTGTGGTGTTTCCTCCGGTGTTTATAGTGGCCTGTCCCTGCCGCTTCTGGTTGTCAGTTTCAGCTGTCCGCTGTAGTGGCCAGTGGCCAGTATATTGGGTCCAGGTCGATGTGTTTGTTGATGGAGTTTGTTGATGTGATCCACAAACTCCATCAACAAACACATCGACCTGGACCCAATATACCGGCCACTACAGCAGACAGCTGAAACTGACAACCGGAAGCGGCAGGGACAGACCACTATAAATGCCGGAGGAAACACCACAGAAGCGCTTCACAGGAGGCTCCCAAGCACTGAGGATGTCACCGAGACAGGGGATGAAACGTTTGCAACAAAAACTTCCAGCTCGGTGAACAGAACCACAGCAACGAGCACCTGAGCTACAAATCTTCTCACAAACTTTGAATGCATTTTAAAGAATTAGATACTTGAAATCCTAGATTTCTCGGTTATAAACACTAATCAGGACCCTACCATTAACTGTATAAGTCCTGCTTAGTTTGTTTTACCGAAATGCAACACTTTGCATTTATCCAAATTAAACTCCATCTCACACTCCTCAGCCCACTGACCCAATCGATCAAGATCTCTTTGTGATCTTAGGTAACCTTCTTCACTGTCCACAATACCACCAATTTTGGTGTCATCCACAAATTTACTAAGCATGCCTCCTATATGCTCACCCAAATCATTTATATTAATTACAAACAAAGTGGACCCAGTACTGATTCTTGTCAAATGCCACTGGTCACAAATCTCCAATCTGAAAAGCAATCTTCTATCACCACCCTCGGTCTCCTACCATACAGCTCACTATGCATCCAATTAACAAGCTCATCCTGAATCCCATCGATCTTTTTGGTTACTTCCTCAAAGAACTCAATCACATTTGTGATTTCCCTTGCACAAAGCCATGCTGACTATCCCTAATCATTCTTTGCCTCTCCAAATGCATGTAAATCCTATCTTTCAGAATCACCTTCAACCATCGATGTCAGCTTTAGTATAATTGTCTCTCTTTTGTACTTTATATGTCCATTTTTAAAGGCAAAGATCCCATACGCTTTAATCATCCTGCATACTAATATAGCATTTTATACTAGGGTCATGAATGGAGTGCAATACACTCACCTGCATGCTTGGTAACGGTACATCTTGTCTGAAATGTGAGGCATATTCTCATTCCAGCGTAAATCTGTCACCAACTGATCATTCTTCCATACACAGCACTTGAAGTCTCGTCCCACAGTTACTATCTGTTACTCAGAGGAATAAAGCACAACTCATTTAATATTCCAAATGTTAACAAATGCCACAGGGAAGGCACACTTAGAGCAGATGCAAAAGAAGTCTTGATGAAGAGGAGGATATGTAGTTGGAAGCTCAACTCTGGGTCAAACAGTGTGATAAATTGCAATTGCTGGAGGTGAGGGTGCAGGGTGATAGGCAGAATGTATCTGAGTTGTGGGTATACAGGATATTTCACATATCCTACACATCCAGAGGATGAATGGCTGAAGAGGAGAGGAAATTATAGCAATAAAGAGAGAAAGATAGAAAATTGTGGTCACATCATTAAAGGGGACCATTATTAGACGGGAAGAAGGATGCAAAATATAGAATAGAAAAGCAGAAAAGGAAATGAATCCTTGCTAATAATGGACTGGATTAAACTGACCTGTGTGGAATGTGTAAGGTCAGTCACAGGGAAAGGATCCATGACAATAAAACTTCTGGGAAGGTGACAACACCAATCAACAAACAAACAGTCCAAACAATAGTGAACATAGCATTAGATAGGAAATAGTGTGAGATTGCCTTTACTACGATATAATAAATAACATTCATCTTTAATCATTTTAAATACACATAACAAACTAAATGGATAAAGACTGGCTGCAAAATAAAATCACAGAATTATTGTGGTGCATAAAGCAGCCGTTCAGCCCATCCTGCCTGCACTGTCTCTAATATTAAAGTCCAGCTCTATTATCTAGTTCAATCTCCTGCATTTTCCCCGTATCCCTGCACACCATTACTATCCAGAAAAAAAACACCCAACGTCCTCGAGTGTTTCAAATGAACCTGCCTCCAGCACATTTCCAGGCACCACATTCCATACCCTAACAACTCATACTTGCCTTTTTTTCACATTACTTTAAAGCTTTGCCCTCTCATTTTTATTTCTTTTTACAAATGGAAATAGCTTCACCCTATCTACTATATCCACCCTGCTCATGATTTTGAAAACCAAGAACATAGAACAATACAGCACGAAACAGGCCCTTCAGCTCTCGATGTTGCGCCGACTAATCTAAGCCCATCCCCCTACACTATCCTATCATCATCCACGTGCTTATCCAAAGACTGTTTAAATGCCCCTAATGGGGCTGAGTTAACTACATTGACAGACAGGCCCTAACCACTCTCTGAGTAAATGCCTCTGACATCTGTCTTAAATCTACCACCCCTCAATTTGTAGCTATGCCCCCTCGTACAAACTGATGTCATCATCCTAGGAAAAAGACTCTCTCGGTCCACCCTATCTAATCCTCTGATCATCGTGTGTGTCTCTATCAAATTCCCTCTTAGCCTTCTTCTCTCCAATGAGAACAGACCCAAGTCTCTCAGCCGTCCCTCATAAGACCTTCCCTCCAGACCAGGCAACATCCTGGTAAATCTCCTCTGCACCTTTTCCAGTGCTTCCACATCCTTCCTGAAATATCGTGACTAGAACTGTGCACAATATTTCAAGTGAGGCTGCACTAGAATTTTGTACAGTTGCAGGATGACATCATGGCTCCGGAACTCAATCCCTCTACCAATAAGCCTTCTTAACAACACTATCAGCCTGGATGGCAACTTTTAGGGATCTATGTGTATGGACTCCAAGATCCCTCTGCAAATCCACATGACCAAGAATCTTTCCATTGACCTAGTATTCTGCCTGCTTGTTATTCTTCCCAAAGTGAATCACCTCACATTTAGCTGCATTGAACTCCATTTGCCACCTCTCAGCCCAATTCTGCAGTTTATCCAAGTCCCCCTGCAACCTGTAACATTGTTCCACACTGTCCATCACTCTTTAGTGTCGTCTGCAAACTTACTAATCCATCCACCTATGCCTGCGTCCAAGTCACTTATAAAAATGACAAACAGCAGTGGTCCCAAAACAGATCCGTGTGGCACACCACTAGTAACTGGACCCCAGGCTGAATATTTTCCATCAACCACCACTCGCTGCTTTCTTAAAGAAAGCCAGTTTCTAATCCAAAGTGCTAACTCACCCTCAATTCCATGCCTCTCATTTTCTCCAAAAGCCTAACACGTGGAACCTTCTCAAAGGCTTTACTGAAGTCCATGTATACCAGGTCAACCTCAATCAGACCTCCTTTTTATCTTTGTTCTCTCCAGGGGAATAGCCCCAATTTCTTCAATCTATTCTCACTGCACAAGTTTCTTATATCTGGAACCATTTTCGCAAATTGCTTCTGTAATCTCTCCAGTGCATTTACATCTTTATAGCTTCTAAAATCTTCCCCATGATAGATTGCAATATAACTGGCTTGTAATTTCCCACTATCTGTCTCGATCCCTTTCTGAATAAAGGAGCTACATTAGCTTTTTTCCAATATAAAGAAACCTTCCTTAAATCTAATGAGTTTTGGAACAATGCATCAACTATTTTAGTGGTTATTTGTTTGAAGAATCTAGGATGAAATCCATCAGGATGTGAGGACTTGTCAATTTGTAGTTTCAACTATTAACTCAGTAGTATTTCTTTGGTAACTGAAATTTTCTCAAATTCCTCCCTCCCTTTCAATTCTTGATTCACAGCTATTCCCAGAATACCAATTGTATCCTCCCTAGTGTAAAGATGTACAGGATAGGCAAAATGGCCATGCTGAAATTGTCCATAGTGCTCAAGGATGTGTAGGCTTGGTGGATTAGCCATGGTAAATGTAGGATTACAGGATACGGTGGGGGTCTGGGTGAGATACTCGTCTGAAGGTTGGTGTGGATTTGATAGGCTGAATAGCCTCCTTCCACACTGTGGGGATTCTACGATAGCAGTGAAATTCATCTGTTATCCCTTTATTTTCCATGCCTAATTCCCCACTCATTTTTTAGTAGGATAAACACCGACTTTTCTCAAACTCTTTTTTAAATGTCCGATGAAACTTTTCATTTCTATTTTATATTGTTGGCTAACTTTCTCTTGTACTCTATTTCTCCCCTCCTTAATCTCAGTAATTCTTCTCTGTTTCTTAAAATTCTGCCCAATCTTCTGACCTATCTTTGCAAAATTAGTTATATGTATTTTCTTTTGGTCTATCGGCCGGTCAGTCCTTAGAATTTTCTGTGTTTTCTGGAATATTCCCTTAAATATTTGTCAGATCTGTGCATAGATATACATATGCACCCAGGACCCTCAGTTCTTGTACCCCTTTTGAACTACCCCTTTACCATTTTTCAGCATTCTTCCACTCAGAGTGCATCACCTCACACTTCTTTGCACCGAACCTCATCTGCTACCTATTTGCTCACACAACTAACTTGTCCATATCCTTTTGAAGTACCGCACTGTCCTGCTCTCAGTTTACAATTCTTCCAAGTTTAGTATCACCAGCAAACTTGGAAAACATCCTGTGCAGACCAATATCCAGATCATTAACACATCAGTAAAAGCAAGGGTCACAATACTGAACCCTGGAGAACTCCACTACAAACTGTTAAATACTGGGATCCCTTAAAAACTAAATTTTCCTATTATCTACTGTGAAGCATTAGATTTCATTTAACAGATATTAGAGCAGTAATTAACTTTCCAAAAGTCTGAAGAAGGGTCTGAAGAAGTCTGAAGTTTCCTGAAGAAGGGCTTATGCCGAAACGTCGATTCTCCTATTCCCTGGATGCTGCCTGACCTGCTGCGCTTTTCCAGCAACACATTTCCAGCTCGTTTCCAAAAGTCTAGCATATGAAAACAAAGGAAGAATACGTCCATTGAACTTGCGTCATCAATTTATCTGGTGCCAAAAGCACCCTATTGTCAGTGTGTTGTTTTTAAAAATAAGAAGTATTTTTTCTTAAAAAGAATGGTAAACTAGTGAGTTTTGAGAAGATTTGTAGCTCAGGTTGAGGTTCTGAATCGAAGTTTGCTCACTGAGCTGGAAGGTTCATTTTCAGATGTTTCGTCACCACACTAGGTAACATCTTCAGTGAGCCTTTGGTGAAACACTGGTGATATAGCCCGCTTTTTATTTCTGTGTTTAGCTTTCGCAACCAAAACTTTTTACTCACTAATGCAACAGACCATGAATGGACAGACAAAGTACAACATGCCACAGACGTTAGACTGAGACAAACACAGAAAATGGAAAAAAAACTAAACCTGCAGAGAAAAAACTACACAAACTTATACAAAATAACAACACAGAAGCATGGATTAAAAAAGACTTATTTAAGACCATAAGACATAGGAGTGGAAGTAAGGCCATTCGGCCCATCAAGTCCACGCCGCCATTCAATCATGGCTGATGGGCATTTCAACTCCACTTACCCGCATTCTCCCTGTAGCCCTTAATTCCTTGTGACATCAAGAATTTATCAATCTCTGCCTTGAAGACATTTAGCGTCCCGGCGTCCACTGCACTCCGCGGCAATGAATTCCACACGCCCACCACTCTCTGGCTGAAGAAATGTCTCCGCATTTCTGTTCTGAATTTACCCCCTCTAATTCTAAGGCTGTGTCCATGGGTCCTAGTCTCCTCACCTAACGGAAACAATTTCCTAGCGTCCACT
>NC_057718.1:639892-700553 GCF_004010195.1 Chiloscyllium plagiosum | reverse complement strand
TAGAATGCCCCCAGTCTCTTAATCCAGATCATTAATATATAACGTGAACAGCTGCGGCCCCAACACTGAACCCCGCGGGACACCGCTTGTCACCGGCTGCCATTCCGAAAAAGAACCTTTTATCCCAACTCTCTGCCTTCTGTCAGACAGTCAATCCTCAATCAATACCAGTAGCTCACCTCAAACACCATGGGCCCTCACCTTGCTCAGCAGCCTCCCATGTGGCACCTTATCAAAGGCCTTTTGGAAGTCTAGATAGACCACATCCACTGGGTTTCCCTGGTCTAACCTACTTGTCACCTCTTCAAAGAATTTGACCAACCCTTAACAAACACTGAAAAGCCGTATTAGTAAGAGGATTAAATTACTTACAGGATGCAGACGAGAAAGATTTATTAGCAGCATTAGAAACAACACTGAAAGGCAACAAGCTCACAGAAGAAACAGCAAACCATCAGACAGACAATTCTACCAACATTAAGCAGGAAAAAGTAAGGAAAAGCACTCAATACACAAGAAAGGAAAACGCTGGAAGGACTCAAGAAAGATAAAAAATATTGTGATCCTATCTGCAGACAAAGGACACTTGACAATCATTTTAAATCAAAGAGACTACATTGAGAAAGTGAACACACTGCTTGCAGATACCAACACTTACAAACAGGTGGTGACAGACCCGACCCCACAACTAGAGAACTGAACCACAGCCATACTCAAAAAGCTTCAGAAATCTGGAGAAATAAATAAGATCAACTTCCAAAAAATGAAACCAGATGGATCCAACACACCACGCTTTTACGGATTACCCAAAACTCTCAAACCAGGAATCCCCCTCAGACCCATAGTCTCACTACCTGGAACACTAACTAACAGACTGGCCAAGGAGTTACACCAAAGACTAAAACACTTAGTAGACTCACACCACTCCACCCAAGAATTCCTGAAGAATTAAGACACCAAGATAGAAGAGGTTGAAATAATGGTCTGCTTTGACGTAACAGCCCTGTTCACATCCATCAACATCAATCTGGCCAAGGAAACACTGACTACACTATTAGAAGAACCAAAGACACATACCCCAAAACCGTCAACCTCATCAACAAGGACAGTATCGTCAATTTAGTAGACCTATGCTCACCACCCACTTCACCTTCAACAACAAAACCTACAGACAAACCAACGGAACACCTATGGGATCTCCGATATCAGGGTTCTTAGCAGAATCAGTAATGCAGAGACTCGAACAAACAGCTCTGCCAACCATCCAACCCAAACTTTGGGTCCGCTACGTTGTGGTGAAACGGTTAAAAATTATGTCCCAATACATGTGTGAATCTAACCGGAATGGAGGTGTTGCTTAGTCCCGTGTGAATCTTATTACACACCTCCCCGTGTGAATCTTCTTATCTGTATGTAACCAGAATGGAATGTGTTTTTTAGCCTTGCTCTGCTGTTCACATGAATGTTTATATCTGGAAAAGAGTATATCAGCTGGAAAAGTCTCCAGTTCGGTGAGTCTGCTCCGGGGTTACGTTTAACCGCCGAGCGTGTGTTGTTGGCAACCGCTCTACGAGAACTGACGGCTCCCAGTTCCGGTAACATGTAGAGTGAGTATAAGCCAGACCCGTTGGTTGTGGTGACGCTGCGGGGAATAAAATGCCCATATTCTAGCAGACTCGCCTCTTGGTCGTTTGTTCTGTGTCAGACTACTCTCCTACGAACCTGACCTTGAGAATTTTTTAAAACATACGTGGATGATGCCTTTGTCATCACTAAACGAAACAAATGAGAGGAAACCTTCAAGACCATCAATAATACCCTTACTGGCATAAAATTCACTAAAGAGGAGGAAAACAACAACAAACTGTCATTCCTAGATGTCGCAGTAGAGCGAATAGCCAATGGGGAAATTCAAACTAGCACCCACAAACAAAGCTGCATCAGAACATTATTTCAACGAGCCACCACACACTGCAGCACAGAGGGACTATGAAGAGCAGAAGAAAATCACCTACACCGTGTATTCAAAACAAAGGTGTACCCAATGAACACAGTCCATCGATTTCTCAGCAACAAACCAAACAAGCAGACAAAACACATCCAGAAACCCTAGTCACTCTCCCCTACATCAAAGACATCTCTGAAATGACTGCCAGACTACTTAGACCTCTTGGTATCATGGTAACCCACAAACTCACCAACACACTAAAACAGCAGCTTGAAAGACCCTATACAGACAACAAGCAAAACTAATGTCATTTACAAAATACCTTGCAAGAATTGTAACAAACACTACTTTGGACAATTAGGCAGAAAACTAGCCACCTTGATAAGATGAACATCAATTAGCCACAAAACAACATGACCCATTCTCATTAGTATCTCTACATACAGATGAGGAAGGACACCACTTTGACTGGGACAACACATCCATCCTCGAACAAGCTAGAGACACGCACGAGAATTCTTAGAAGCATGGCATTCCAACTGGAACTGTATCAACAAACACATTGACTTGGATCCCATTTACCACCCCTGAGAAACAGAACAGGAAATTACATCACCACAGGAAATGATATCACCAACCCAAGGAAACCTAAACATATAAATAAAAAGCAGGCCATACCACCAGTGTTTCACCAGAGGCTCATTGATGATATTACCTAGCATGGTGATGAAATGTCTGAAAACGAACCTTCTAGCTCAGCAAGCTAACTTACATCCAGAGAACGGTAAGCCCACGGTCAGATTAGGGCAGGCAATGGGATGACGATTATCTGACATCATGAGTAGCTGTTCTATGGCCATTAGCCAAAAGAGTTCAGACAACTAATTGACACGGATTAAGTTACCTACCCAGAGAAATACAATAGCAATAACCGCCTGGGGCAGAGGGGCATTTTCTCACAGAGCAGTTCGCATCAAACAGACCTGAGAGGCAGCTGTTTGGAGAGTGCCCAGACTTCATCAAGCAGTCATTATCAGACAGATAGCAAACAGATCAGAAGGAGAGAAAGAAGACCGAAAGAAGAGTTCCCAAACACCTTGGCTAGAGAGTAGGATGCTGCCCCCATCATTTTAATGAGACCAAAATCGTCTGCTATGACAACCTCTTTGTTCTCTGATGTTAGTGAACTATTTCCAATTGTCACGTTGTATATTTTATCTGATTAAACACTGCATCATAGCTAAACTGATTATTAAACTCAAATTATCAGAAAATTACTTACAAATCGTCAGCCACCAGTTTTAGGTAACTGTGATCACAAACTGCTAAAAAAGTCTTCCTCCGGCCTGAAAAGTATCCATTGACCAAGACTGCTGTGTTTTCTATCACTCAGCAAATTTTGATTCCATGTGGCCACTGGTCCTCTTATACCATGACCTCCAATTTTCTACACAAGTCTGATGTGAGGCACTGTATCAAATCCATGTAAAACCCATTGCATAAACCTCCAAGTTTGTGAAATACGATTGACCCTTTAAAAATCTATGCTGACTCTTCCTTATCAACCCATGTTTTTCCATGTAAAAAAGCTAAACTTGGTTTGTAGAATGTTTTCATGATAGTTCCCTTGGAATGTGTGCATGGACTCGATCAGGCACAACGTTATTCTGGATCTAATACTTTGCAGTGAAGCAGTGTTAATTAATATTTTAATAAAAAAAGAGATCCTCTGGAGAAAGAATCAGTACTGTTTCCATGAAATAGCCAATTTAACCTTCCTGACAGAAATCTGTTTCTCACTCCACAGATGCTTCCAGCATTTTCTGTTTTTACATTTTTCCTGAAATGCAGGGACCTGAACACAATTAGAACATAGAACATTACAGCGCAGTACAGGCCATTCAGCTCTCGATATTACGCTAACATGTGGAACCAATCTGAATTCAGTTCAATTACATAATTACTAAAGTTTAGAAACGTTTCCTCTGATATATTTGTAATTAAGTGACCATAATTCTTACAATTAATACATAAATTTGTTTTCTAAAATGATAAATATTCATTAATTTTGATGCTCAAGAGTTTGGTGCCTGTGATATCGGACATAGCTAGAGTGTCCACAGAATCTCAAACACTTTGTTCAGCTGGCTTTAACTCATTCGTGAGACATTCCAGTGAATCCTCATACCACTGGTTTTGGTCATGACTCTAGGCCGCTTCACCATGATCAATGTCAAGCTCTTGAATCTTGCAACTGCTGACAGGTCCTGGATGGCTCTTGTAGATGGAGTCTCCTTAAATTATCTTGGGATTGTGCCCAGTACATGTTGGATTCATACTTGGTTCTTACCAAGCCTTCGAGGAGAAAGTGAGGACTGCAGATGCTGGAGATCAGAGCTGAAAATGTGTTGCTGGAAAAGCACAGCAGGTCAGGCAGCATCCAAGGAACAGGAGAATCGACGTTTCGGGCATAAGCCTGAAGAAGGGCTTATGCCCGAAACGTCGATTCTCCTGCTCCTTGGAAGCTGCCTGACCTGTTGCGCTTTTCCAGCAACACATTTTCAGTTCTTTCCAAGCCTTGGCCATTAAGTTCCATTTTAATTTTGGCTTCGCTGTCTGATACCCAGGGATTGGCGTCTTCACTGAACTGCTGAAAGGTGCCCGATTGCCAAATGTAAGCAGTAATTGGATCAGGTAGCCATTGTGCTCGACCCATTCTTCATGTCCCTCAGCTGCGTTGGCCTCCGTACGGCCCTTCCAGAAATGATTGTTGCTGAGACTCTCAACTGGGCTGCAAAGGCTGAGGGTGGCCATTTGTTGAGGTAAAGGGTCGTTTCCCCTGTCAGAGCTTAGATTGGGTTAAACAATTTCGCTCTTTGGTATTCTGCCATTTAATTAAGATAAAGTTCACCATTCCTTTGTTCTTTCTGATATTACTTTTAATTGATGACTGAGTTTTTGACATTTCTGTACATGGATTCTGAAATATCTGTGCATAATATAGAGTGCACAAACCAAGGACTGTCAAAGGGAATGGTCCTTGTGGAGGCAGAGAGGTGTGTGGAGGGGAAGATGTTCTTGGTGGTGAGGTCTAGTTGGAGTTGGCAAAAATGTTTAAGGATGATGCGTTGGATGTGGAGATTGGTGGGATGGTAGGTGAGGACGAGTGGACTCTGTCTTTACTGCGTTCCTGGGGGGGGGTTTAGAGCACTGGAACAGAGAATGGAAGTGGTGCGGCGGAGAGCTATCTGGATGACAGAGGGAGGAAAAGCACACTGTTTGAAATATATGGACATTTGGATACTCACGAATGGAATATCTCCTCGTCCGAGCAGATGCAGTGGAGGCAGAGGAATTGGGAGAATGGGATAGAGTTCTTGCAGGACATGGGGTGGATGGAGGTGTAGTCAAGGTAGTAATGGGAGTCTGTGGGTTTAGAGTAAACGTCCATCTGGAGACTGTCACCGAAGATGGAAATGGTGAGGTCAAGAGAGGGGAGGGAGGTGTCTGAGAAAGACCAAGTTAATTTGAGGGCGGCGTGTAAGCTGTGGGCTAAGTCCATGAACTGCTCCAGTTCAGCCTGGATGCAGGACGCTGCATCAATGCAGTCATCAATGTAATGGTGGAAGAGTTGGGGTACTGAAGAGGAACTGTTCGATATAGCCAACAAAGAGGCAGGCATAGCTGGGGCCCATCTGGGTACCCATGGCCACCTCTTTGAAATGGAGGAAATGGGAGGAGTTAAAGAAAAAAGGGAGTTAAAAGGGTCTGTAGTCATATTAACCAGACCAATTAAGTTTGGCAGAATTCCTTCCCTAAAGGACCTTAGTGAACCCCAGGTAGGCTTTTCCAACAATCCACAACAGCCATCATTGGCCTCTTTATTACAGAATTTTTAAAATTGGATTCAAATTTAACAATCTGCTGCAGTGGAATTCAAGCCTGAGTCTGTGGATTAACAGTCTAGTGATAATATCTCTAGGCTATCACCTCTCTGAACTCGTTCCATCCTCCCCTGAACATCTTTCATCAAACAGAACTTTAGTAAACACTCAAGAACAAATTTCTGGTGAACACCATTTGCAAACTTTAGTATACATCTATTATCTCCTTTTCTATCTCTTATTCCATAACAAATTCCTTTTTCAAGACACAAAAACAGAAATTGCTTGGAAGACTCAGCAGGTCTGGCAGCATCTGTGGACAGAAAGCAAATTAATATTTCCAGTCCAGTGATCCTTCTTCAGAACAGTGAATTTTTTCCCTTTTCAAGACAACTGGTTTGTCTCTAATCCCATGCATTCTTATTTTTGGAGAGAGTTTGTTGTTGAATGCCTTCTATACAATTCATTTATAATAACTGTATAGGCATCTTATCTTGAACACTTGAGTGTTTCAGTGGGGAATTAGTTTTGGTAAATATGTCTCAATCTTCAGAAAACAGTACTCTCTAAACATCTCATTGTCCACATGTTTAGCAATGTTGTCCCTCACAGATTCTAGTAACTTTCACACAACTGATATTAGACTAATGTATATACAGTTTGTGCTACACTTTCTCACTATTTCATGAATAAGAAGTGACACTGACAAATATTCCTGAAGTGTGTGTTTTGGAAGAGCATGGCTAAAATATCAAAACTTTCCTTCCCTATTTGTGCAGATCATTGAAGGTGGCAGGACAGGAGGGCAGAACAGTTAATAAAGCATAGTGTTCTCAGCTTTACTAATTAGGGCATAGAGCACAAGCAGGAAGGTCTTGTTGAACTTGGAGAAAAGACCTCAGTTGGAGTACAGTGTACGTTTGTGGACACCACATGATAAAGATGTAAGTACATTGAAATTTGTAAAGTGATTTACAAAATTGGTGCCTGGAATGAGAAATTTCAGTTGTGATAAGTCTGGACCTCAAGAAGGTGGCAGAGGTGAGTTTTGACATACACTTTCAAAATGAGTTCTCTGGAGAAGGGAGAAGCTGCTCCTACTCAAAAGAAAAAGCAATGAAAAGGCATAGATTTAAAGCAAGGGTAATAGAAGAAAAAAAAATTCTCCACACAGCAAGTAGTCAGGGTGTGGAAATCACTGCCTGGGAATGAGGTGGAGACAGGTTCAATGAGGCATTTAAGAGGGTACTGGATGATTATTCTGAGAGAATTAGTGTGTAGGAATAATAGGGAAAAAGGTAGGAGACTGACATTAGGTAACAGAGCTGGTGTAGAAACGATGAGCTGAATGGCTTCTATCTGCACTGTTACAGTTATGTGATTACAGAAAACATTACAGCGCAGTACAGGCCCTTCGGCCCTCGATGTTGCATCAAACTGTGAAACCAATCTGAAGCCCATCTAACCTACACTATTCCATTGTCATCCATAAATTTATCCAATGACCATTTAAATGCTCTTAAAGTTGGTGAGTCTACTACTGTTGCAGGCAGGACATTCCATCTCCTTACTACTCTCTAAGCAAAGAACCTATCCCTGACATCTGTCCTATATCTATCACCCCTCAATTTAAAGCTATGCCCCTCGTGCTAGCCATCACCATCCGAGGAAAAAGGCTCTCATAGTCCACCCTATCTAATCTTCTGATCGTCTTGTATGTCTATATTAAGTCACCTCTTAACCTTCTTCTAATGAAAACAGCCTCAAGTCCCTCAGCCTTTCCTCATAAGACCTTCCCTTCATACCAGGCAACATCCTGGTAAATCTCCTCTGCACCCTTTCCAATGTTTCCACATCTTTCCTATAATGCAGCAACCAGAACTGTATGCAATACTGCGAGTGCGGCCGCACCAGAGTTTTGTACACTGCAACATGACCTCATGGCTCCGAAACTCAATCCCTCTACCAATGAAAGCTAACACACCGTACACCTTTTTAACAACCCTATCAAGTGGTAACTTTCGGGGATCTGTGTACATGGACACTGAGATTTCTCTGCTCATCCATACTACCAAGAATCTTACCATTAGCCCAGTACTCTGTATTCTTATTACTCCTTCCAAAGTGAATCACCTTAGACGTGTTTTAATTACTTTGGGTCGAAACATAGAAAGAAGGTGGAGGAATAGGCTCTTCAGTCTGCTTTTCCATTCAATATGATCATGCCTGATCATCCAACTCAATACCCTGTTTCTACTTTCTCCCTTATACTTTGATCAATTTAACCCCAAGAGCTATATCTAACTCCTTCTTGGAAACATTCAATATTTTGGCCTCAGCTACATTGTGACAATGAATTCCACAGCACACCATTTTCTGGGTGAAGCAATTTTTACTCATCTCAGTCTTAAATGGCCTACCCTGTATCCTTAAGATTGTGAACCCTGGTTCTGGACTTCCTAGTCAATGGAAACATTGGTCCTTCGGTTAATGTATCTAGCCGTTAGAATTTTAATGCTTTCTATGATATTCCCTCCCCAGTATTCTAAGCAACAAATATAATCCTAACCAATCCAGTCTCTCTTCATATGTCAATATAGCCATCCCAAGAATTAATCTGTTAACCCTTGCTGCACTCCCTCGATAGCCAGAACATCTGGTCTGAGATCCCAGGAGCAAGCCCAAGATATTGATGGAGGTTCTTCCAACATCTACAGCCATGACAAGAGCGAGGGAGATTGAGTCAGCCTGTGGAAACCGTGCCAAAGTAGCGCAGATCAAGCCCTTGTAGGAAGAATGGTCTTAACATGGCTAAGCACGTAAGAAAGCCTGAAATGAAGAACTTTTAGTTTTATTTATTTATTCACTTAATACTAAGAAGGACTATAATGTTTAACTTGTAACTTTGTTCCTTATTTCTTCTACCTTGTCTTACCTAAGTACTTTTACCTAAGATAGCACCATGTGTGGTGACATTGAAAACATTTCACTGTACTCCTGCGCTTTTGTACTTCAATGTAATCTAAATCTAAAAACTAAATCTAAATCTTTCCTCAGATAAGGAGACCAAAACTCCTTACACTACTCCATATGTGACCTCACCAAGGCACTGTATGATTGCAGCAAGACATCCCGCTCTTGTACTTTAATTCAATCCTCTAGCAGCAAAGGCCAACTTAATATTTGCTTTCTTCACTACCTGCGTTCTTACTTTCAGTGATTGGCATACAAAGACACCCAGGCCTTCTTGCACTTCCACAGACGATCATCTGTCTTCCTGTTTTTGCTACCAAAGGGGAAACCTCTTATTTATCCATATTACACTCCATCTATGATGCATTTGCCCATTCACTCAACTTTCCCAAATCACACTGCAGCATCTCTTCATTCCCCAGTCCCTAGTGCAGGAAACCAGTGGATTATAGGGATTTCACTGTCATAAATCTCCCAGTTTCTCCATCACCGTACATTAACTAATTCTGAGTTTAATTTTTCGTGCTGTCCACATATCTTTCACAATTTTTTCTTAAACTGTACTTTGATGAAAAGTAGCTGTCAAGCTGTTTTTTTTCCTGATATAGTAGCATTGACGGTATGTGTATGTCTGTCTTTAAAGAGTCCACAACACTTTTAGTCAATGTTTTTCTTGTAATAAATGGTTAAAAACCATTAATGCTGTTTTTATTAACATTCGGTGGCTTTATTTTATATTCCCACTTTGCTGATTACATCTACTAATTAAACTGTCTGTCGTCAATTCATGAAGATGAATATAATAACAGATCAAGCCTGCACACCCAGTGCATGAGGGAGCAAATGCTTCTCTTCCCTCAGTGCAGGGGCATCACAAGGGCAAGTGATCTGCTGCCTCAGTGTGAAAGAATACTTTGAACAGAAACATAGTTTAGAATCCTTCAACTCCAAGTACCTTTAAGACTGTCGAATCAATGTTCACTAATTGAATAACATTCCACTAGCATCAATACTCCCAACAATACATAGATATATGCTGAGAAGTTATTGTAAATCAAACCTTGTTGTCAGGACTGATGTCCACATCTTCAACTTCTCCATCATGAGCTCGGAAATCAAAACGTTTCTTCATATTTGGGAACTGCAGTTGGAAAAATATCCATTGCTTAAATTCATATTTGATGTTATCCCTATTAATTACATTCATATTTCAATATAATCTCTTTGACTCTCATCTCCAGGTACAATCAACACCAATATGTTGATCTTTGTTCCATGGTAACAGTGGTCTCCAGGGTTGCCCATTAACCTATGTGTAGAATACTGACTGGGTGAGTGAAGGGTTTCATCAAAGATAGGAGGGGCTGGAAAGAAAGATGGCAGAGGCAGCCCCAAAATTGGGGCAAAGTTCCAAATGACGCATTGCATCAACAGTCTCAGTTCGATCTCTTTCATTTTATAAAAGAAAAATAAAAGTGACAACCACTGCTTTTTACACTTTTGTGGGATGAAGTTATTACTGGTTAGGCCAGAGTTTATTGGTTAAAAGACCACAGACCATAAAATATAGGAACAAGAGTCAGCTGTATGGCTCAAGACTGCTCTGTTCTTTAATACGATCATGGCTGATTCAACATTCCTCACATCCACTTTCCTGTGTTTTCCCATAACACTTGTCCCCTAATGATCAAGAATCGCTCAGCCTTAAATATACACAAGGATTGCCCGCTCAGCTCTCTGTGATAAGGAGTTCCAAAGATCCACAATCCTCAGAAGAAATTCCTCCTCATTTCAGTCTTAAATTGATGCCTCTTTATTCTGAGACTATCATCCTATATTCTCCTAAGAATAGAAATACTCTCAGCAATTATCTTTAAGAACCCAAATGTTTCAATTAGATCATCTGTCATTCTTCTTTACTCAACTTAGCAGAGTCCCAACCTGTTTAGCCTTTGCTCAGATCAAACCTGCACACTCAATGCATAAGGGATCAAATGTTTCTCTCCCCTCAGTGAAGGGGAATCACAAGGGCATGTGTTCTGCTGCCCCAGTGTGAAAGAATACCCTGAATAGAAACGTAGTTTAGAGTCCTTCAACCCCAAGTACCTTTAAGACTGGCAAAGCAACGTTCACACTGGTGACCCCATGACACTATTCACTCTCTCTCACACACTCATGTAGACCCTCTCTCATACACACACTCTCTCACATACAGCCCCCGTTCTCTCACCCTCTCACAGGCTTATACTCTATCACACCCACATACACACTTTACCAAGCTTTCACAGACACAAACATACACACACACTTACATGCGCTCACACTCATACGCACACTCTCTTCTCATACACATGCACACACAAGTCTATGGGGTGAATTTGTATTTACAGAATTATATTTGCAAATACATTCTATTTTGCTCAAAAATGCACAATCTGCAGGCAGTCAATACATATAATACTTTGTAAATTCCACTTTGTAAATAGAACTGGTCTGACTCTAGTTTGGGATACAGACAGACTAACCTCACACCTTTAATGCACTGCCTGAGCTGAGATGGCACCTTTTGTTATAAAACCTTAAATTATCTCGAGAAGGTGACTTAAAAGTAGTTCTGGGATTTACATATTAATGAACTGAAAGATGCATCCCATTCTAAAAGATGATGGACTTAATAACAATCCAGGTTTGTTCAATATATCATTTCAGTTGCATGACACTGTAATCTTTTGCTATAAATTCTAAGTCTTATGATCTTATACTCCACAATCACCTGATGAAGGAGCAGCGCTCCGAAAGCTAGTGCTTCCAAATAAACCTGTTGAACTATAAACTGATGTTGTGTGATTTTTAACTTTGTACACCCCAGTCCAACACCGGCACCTCCACATCATTGTATAGCTGTAGTGAGACTTGTTTACTTTTATACTCCACCCTTCTTGAAATAACCTTCTTGAAAGTTAGCACAACATTCCATTAATCTTCCCGTGTGCTAACTTTGTGTTTTGTGCACAAGTACTCCGAAGTTCCTTGCACTGCACTTTTTCTCCATTTAAATAATATTCTGTTCTTCCTTCCAAAGTGAACAATTTCCCACATTATACTCTATTCGTCATTCCCTTAATCCATCAACAGCTCTCTGCAAATTATCTAGAATTCCTTTTATAACTTGCCTCTCCACCTAATTTTGTGACATCTGCAAATCTTCCTACTGAACATTTGCATCCTTCCTCCAAATCATTAATATATATTGTAAATAACTGCAGTCCTAACACTGATCCCTGTTCAATCCCACTAGCTACAGGTTCTCAACATGGAAAATAACCCGTATTCCCCTCTTGTTGTGTCCAACCCATTAGTCAATTCTGTACCCATGCCATACTAATGCCACAAATGCAGCTTCGTATGACTTAACATTTTGTGAAGTATCTTGTCGAACATCTTCTGGAAGTCCAAATACAACACATCTACTGTTTCTCCTCAATCCACTGTGGTTGAAATTTCCTCAAAAACTCTAATAAATTAGTCAGACACAGTTTCACTTTCGTGAAGCCATGTTGACTCTGGTTCATTAGATTATGATTTTCCAAATCTGCTGCTACTACATCCTTAATAGTTGATTCCAACCTTTTACCAACAATAGGTGCTAGTCTAATTGATCTCTAGTTACCAGTCTTTTTTGTCTCCCTCCCTTTTTGAATTGGCAGGTCTGCAACCCTCCTGTACTACTCCAGAATCCACAGATTTTTGGAAAAATACAACCAGTGCATCCACTATCTCTGTAGGTCCCTCTTTAAGGGTCTGAGGATGAAAGCCATTGGGGCCGGGGGACTGATCTGCTTTCATCATCTCTACTTTCTGTGAGAAGCTGGTGGTGGGCTATCTTTTGAAACGTTGCAATCCAGGGGATCCACTATCACAAAGGAAGTTACATGCTTTTGACCCAGTGATAGTGAAAGAACAGCTAAATATTTTCTAATCAGGATGATGAGTGGCTTGGAGAGGAACTTGCAGGTGGTGGCCTTCCTATGTATCTGCTGCCCTTGCCCTTATTGAAGGAAGCGGTCCTTGGTTTGGACTGTGTCCTACACGATTCTTGGTGGATTGCTGCAGTATATCTTGTCACTACTGCGCATCGATGATGAGAAGAGTGGATGTTTATGGATGTGGTGCCAATCAAGCAGGCTGCTTTGACCTGGATGGTTTCAAGCCTCTTGACTGTTGTTCGAGCTGCACCCATCCAAGCAAGTCAGGAATATTTCAATCACACTGATGATATGTGCCTTGTAGACAGTGGGCAGGTAGTGGGGAGATAGGAGGTTGAGTTAATCATTGCAGGACTTATTATCTCTGAACTGCTCTTGCAGCCAGAGTTCCCGGTCAATGATAAACCCCCACCCCCCCATTGACTGTAGGGGATCCACCAATAATAAGCATTGAATGTCAAAGGATGCTGGTTAAGTTAGCTCTTATTGGAGATGGTCATTATCTGTTAGGTGTATGGCTCAAATATTACTTGTCACTTATTAGCCCAAGACTGGACACAGTCCAGGTATTGCTAGGTATGGACATACATTGCTTCAGTATCTGAGGAGTTGGAAATGGTGCTGAACATTGCACAATCAGCAGCAAATACTCCTATTACTCTGACATTTTGATGGAGGAAAGGTCATTATTGAAGCAGCTGAAGATGGTTGGGCCTAGGATACGACCCTGAAGCTTTAGAGATTTTGTGGCGCAGTGGCTGTGTCCCTACCTCTGGACCAGAGGCCCAGGTTCAAGTCCCAACTGCTCCAACTGTGGTAATCTCTCTGAACAGGTTGATTAGAAATATCTAATTTGAGGCTTTACTGGGATTTTGTTTTTTTTTGTACCTCCCAAATCCTAATGAAGCCATCCACGCCCCCGGTGACAAGAAAGGAGTTGTTCATGTTGAAGCGGACAGCTTTCTGAAGTGCATCTGTGCTGAAGTCAGTGCGTATGACATGAAGTGACTCTACCACCATTTCTGGTGTCTCGTTTTGCATGCACCCACTCGCATCACCGGCCATCTTATTCCCAGTCTTTCGTTTCCTGGCTTCTGTCTTCTTGACTGCAGAGAGAGAGAGAGAAACAAGTAGGAGCACAGAGACCGAGTAAACAAAAAGTGACATTTCAAATGGGAATTTGACGTGTCAGAGAATCAGTTCATCCCTAAAGGAGAAAGAATTCTACTTGCCAGTAATAGGTAACTCAACAGAAAACATGGAACGACATGACAAAGTAAACATAAATGCTTATCGTAGCACTGATCCGTTAACTGGGAAAGATACAAAAAGCAGGAAGGATGACAAAATAGAATAAACTAAAAATGCAAGGATTAAGATCAATTTATGAGGGATAACAAAATCATCAGAAATTGTTTTGGTTATTTTAGGGAAGAAAAAGAGCGTGGCCAGGAGTAGCGTGGTGCTCCTGTCGTTGAAAATAAGGAAATGGCACACATGCGATGCAATTGCCTGGTCAGTATTGGAGTAGAGAGAAGTCAACATGCCAGACATTCCAAAGAAAATAATATTCAATCAGGAACAGATGCACCTAGGTTAACATAAGCAGCATAAAAGCAATGAGCACGAACACCTTACAACTCGATGATTTCCACTCCAATTTAAACAAGTGAATAATACAACTAAACCTTAAGAAATAGGAATAGTAGTAGACTGCTCTGCCAGTTAATAGGATCATGAATGATCTCAAGTTCCTTTTCTGCCCTTTCCCTGTAACTCTTCCGTTTGATTCTCCCACTGATCAAGAATCTACCTCAGTCTTAAGTTTACACAAGGACTCTACCCCCACAGCTCTCTTGAGCAAGGAGTTCCAAAGACACTCACCCTTGGAAAATAAATTCCTCCTCACCTCAGTTTTAAACTGGTGTGCCTTCATTCTGAGACTGTGCCCTCGGCTCCTAGACTCTCCCAAACAGCCTAAACATCCTCTCAGCATTTACCCTGTTAAGAATCCATATGTTTCAATGAGATCACTTCAAATTCTTCTAAATTCCATGAGTCTCAACCTGTTTTAGCTTTACTCATAAGACAATCCCTCTATATTGGGGATAATCCCAAGTATTTTTGCATCATCATTAGCCATGGGTGAAGTGCTGGAAAACTGGAGGGTAGTGAATGTTGTGCCCTTATTTAAGAAGAGCTGCAAAGAAAAACCTGGGAACAATAGCCCACCAAGCCAAACTTCTGTGTAAGTAAATTACTTGAGAAGATTCTGAGGAATAAGATATAAATGCATTTGGAAAGATAGGGTTTGATTAGGATTAGTCAGCATGGCTTTGTGTGTGGGAGATCATGCCTCACAAAGTTGTTAGAGTCCTTTGATGAAGTGACCAGGAAGGTTGATGAGGTCAGGTTGGTGGACACAGTCTACATGGATTTCAGTAAAGCCTTCGATAAAGTTCCACATTGTAGGCTGCTCTGGAAGGCTAGATCGCATGGAATCCAGTCGGGGGGGACGCTGGCAAATGGGAAACACAATTGGCTTGGTGGTAAGAAGTTGAGAGTAATAGTAGAAAGACTGTCGGACTGGAGGCCTGTAACTAGTGGAGTGCCTCAGGGGTTGGTGCTGGGCCCAGAGTTGGTTATTATCTATATCAATGATTTGGATGAGAATGTCCAAGGCATGATTAATGTGTAGTGGAACAGAGCGACCTTGGAGTTCAGGTGCACGGTTCTCTGAAAGTGCAGTCACAGATAGACAGGGCAGTGAAGGAGGTTTTTGGCATGCTGGCCATCATCAGTCAGGGCACTGAGTATAGAAGTTGTGAAGTTACGTTCCAGTTGTCAAGACATTGGTGAGGATGCAGTTGGAGTATTATTTCAATTTTGGTCACCTTGCTATATGAAGGATTTTATTAAACTGGAAAGAGTGCAGAAAAATTTTAAAAGAATGTTGCCAGGACTCAAAGGACTGAGTTATAGGGAGAGGTTGGACAAGCTAGGACTGTTTTCTTTAGAATGTAGGAGACTGAGGGGAGATCTTGTAGAAGTGTATAAGATCATGAGAGGCATGAATACAGTGAATGCACTCAGTTTTTTTCCCAGGGTTGGGGAATTGCGGACTAGAGGGCATCAGATTAAGGTTAGGCGGGAAAGAATAAAAGGGAACCTGAGGGGCAATGTTTTTTACATGAGGGTATCCACATATGGAATGTGCTGTAGTGAAGTGGTTGAGGTGGGTATATTAACAACATTTCTCAGGCATTTTGACAAGTACATGGATAGGAAAGGTTTAGAAGGATAAAGGCCAAGTGCAGGGAAATAGGTTTAGAGTGGATGTATATTTTCGTCAGCATGGACCAGTTTGGGCCGAAGGTCCTGACTTTGTGCTGTAGGACTCTATGCACCTTCTCTGATCTTCCTCCAACAAAATAATATCTTTCCTTAAATAAGGGGACCAAAACTGTTCACTACACCAGATGTGATCTCACCCTGTACAGATGCAGAGTTACGGTTACAGATACCCTAACCAGAATCCTACAAAGGTTTAGGATTCAGGAACTGTTCCTTTACATTGGGAAATTATGCACGCTTTTCATAAGAAAGGCAAAAGAAAAGTCAGGGAATTACAGATCTACTTCAAAGTTGGGAAATTGTTAGAATCTCTCATTAAAAGGTAGAATGACTAGACTCTTGGAAGTTTCAAATGATCAGACAGGGAGACCTGAAACAAAAACACCAAATAAACCACAGGCAAAAATACAACAATCACTATCACGTGAAAACAAGTATTAGGGAAACTAACGAGGGTAAAAGTTAATAGGTTCCCTGGAAATGATGGAACACATCCTAGGGTATGAAAAGAAGTCGTTCCAGAGATAATGGATGCACTGGTAGTAATGTTCCAAGAATACTTTGATGTTGGAAAACAGCCAATGTAACACCTTTATTTACAATAAGACAAATAGAGGTAGCATGTGTTAGTTAGCTTAACATCTGTTGTTGAGAAAATGCTAGTCTATTATTAAGGATACAATAGCAAAGCATTTAGAAATACATTATAAAATCAAGCAGACTCAGCATGGCTTCACAAAGGCAAATCATGCTCGATAAATGAACAGGATAGTTATACGAGAAGCAGTGAATGTAATATACTTGGATTTCTAGGAGTCTGATGCACCACACCCCTGTGGCTACTTGATAAAATAAAGACATTGGCATTGGGGTAGTATATGAGGGGAGGCAATAGTCTTGTGGTACTATCCAGAATCCTGCCATGGCAGATGGTGGAATTTGAATAAGATTTAAAAAAACCCCAAAATCTTGCATTTTCAAATTGCACAATCATGTGGCACCTTGGCAAATGCAAAGTAGCAACTCATGGTGTAGGGGCTAACATTGACAGAAAATTGTTTTGGTGGCAGAAAATGGAACAAATGGATCTTTTTTGGATTGGCAGGATGTGACAAATGGGAGTTCCACAGGGGTGTGTGCTGGGGCTTCTGCATTTTATAATTTATATTAATGACCTGGAAAGGGGGGGGGAAATTAAGGCATGGTAGCAAAATCTACAGCTGACTTATTGATAGGTAGGAAAACAGATTACAAAGGGGACATAAGGAATTTGCAAAACAGATTTGGACAGGTTGAGCGAGTAAGCAAAATCTGATAAATGCAATATAGCATGGTAAAACACAAGTTGTTCACCGTGGCAGCAAACAGAAAAAGCAGAGTTTTACTTAAACATAGATGGCTCTTGCACGCGAGATGCAGAGAAGTCTAGGTACCAGTGCACAACCAAAAATGTTAGTATCCGGATACAGAAAGTCATTAGGAAAACAAATGGAATGTTATTCTTTATTACAAGAGGCCAAATGGCCTACATCCACTCCTAATTTGAATGATCATATGTTAATTTTATATTTGAGATTATTTGATATCTGTTACCAAACAAACTATTCAGGGATATGGGGCAAAGACAGGTATGTAGAGAATTAGGCTGTAGGCAAGTTATAATCATATTAAAGAATAGAACAGAAGTACTGAAGGACTGAACGACCTCCTCCTATTCCTGGGAAACAGGTAGATTGGGATTTGCTATTAGCCATTATAAAAAAAAGCGAACTATATATACAATCTTTGTTGCAAAAACATTGATGGATTTTTAAGAACTTTGGCTTTCAGACTCCTAAAGATATGCCCAAATCAATTCTGCTATACCTGAGGAATTTCCAGAATGCAGAGCAATTTCAGCCTCACTCTTGTCCTCTTTTTTACCAGGTTTATTCCCTGTTGATTTCTCTTTCCCTTCCTGGAATCGCAGGATGTGACAAGTCGCATCTTGTCCAACTGCTAGAATATCTCCTGCTACTGCCATATTCATTGTGGCTCGGGTTTCCGTGTCATGGGAATGAACAAGTGTTGCTGAAAGGTTTCCTGTTACACATTCCAAACGCAGGAAATGCTGATAGCAAAGGAAAGAACAAAATCAGACAGGCAGTAAAAACACTAACAAACTGCAAATTATCATTTGCGAGGTAGATGTGTGTTATGTAACACTCAAAGACTGGAACAATAACAATGTAAAGAAATAGGTGGAAAGAGTTCCAGAACCATGTGTAAAAAAGTGTTTCCGGATCCTGCAAGGAAGGAGACAATACTGCATCCTGGAGATTTTTTCCCCCTTTTTTTGGGAATGTGGGTGTTGCTGGCTGGCTAACATTCAGTGTCTGTCCCTAGCTGCCCTTGAGAAAGTGATAGTGAGCTGCCTTCTTGAACCACTGCAGTCCACCTGTTGTGGGTTGACCCAAATGCCCTTTGGGAGAGAATTCCAGGATTTTGACCCAATGACAGTGAAGGAACAGAGATATATTTCCAAGTCAGGATGGTGAGTGACTTGGAGGGGAACTTGAACATGGTGCCGTTCCCATATATCTACTGCCCTTGTCCTTCTTGGAGCAAGTGGGTTTGGAAAGTGCCGTTTGAGCATTTTTGGTGAATTTCTTGTGGATGTGGTACCAATTAAGTGGGTTGCTTTGTCTTGGATGGTGTCAAGCTTCTTGAGTGTTGTTGGGGCTGCACCCATCCAGGCAAGTGGGGAGTATTCCATCACACCTCTGAATTGTGCCTTGTAGATGGTGGACAGGATTTGGGGAGTCAGAAAGTGTTATTTGCCATAGTTCCTTCCTCCAGATCATTAAAGTGAAAAGTTGTGGTCCCAGCACTGACACTTGTGGAACACCACTAGTCAGTGGCTTCCATCCCGAGAAGGACCGTTTTATTCCCACTCTGCCTTCTGCCAGACAACCAATTTTCTATCCATGCTAGTACCTTGCTTCAAACACCATTTGTATCATTGATAGCCACAGGTGCCAGAAGACTGAAGGTTGGATAGTGTACAACTGGATACAGGTTTACTCGCTGAACTGGAAGGTTCATTTTCAGACGTTTTGTCACCATATTAGGTAACGTCTTCAGTGAGCCTCCGGACAAAGCACTGCTAGTTTTTCCTGCTTTCAATTTATATGTTCGGGTTTCCTTGGGTTGGTGGTGTCATTTCCTGTGATGACGCAATTTCCTGTTCTTTTTCTCAGGGGGTGATAAATGAGATCCAAGTCAATGTGTTTGTTGATAGAGTTCTCGTGCATGTCTCTTTTTGGTTTGTCCTAGGATGGATGTGTTGTCCCAGTCGAAGTGGTGTCCTTCCTTATCTGTATGTAAGGTTACTAGTAAGAGAGGGTCATGCATTTTGTGGCTAGTTGACGTTCATGTGTCCTGCTGGCTAGTTTTCTGCTTGTTTGTCCTCACTGAAGATGTTACCTATTGTGGTGACGAAACATCTGAAAATGGACCTTCCAGCTCAGTGAGCAAATCTACATCCAGAACCTCAACCTGAGCTACAAATCTTCTCAAAATTCACTAACATACAACTTTTTAAGAAAGATGGTAAGCAAAAGCCAGGATACTATACACCAGTGAGCCTGATGTCAGTGATTGGTAGGATGTTGGAGGGGATCCTGAAGAACATGGTTTACACACATTTGGAAGGACAAGGACTGATTAAGGATAGTCAACATGGCTTTGTGCGTGGGAAAGTGTGACTCACTAACATAACAGAGTTTTTTAGGCATTTGATTACAGATTTGGCTCGAAGATAGGACAAAGTTAAAAATCACACATCAGGTTGTAGTCCAACAGGTTTATTTGGAAGCACTAGCATTCATAGCCCTGCTCCTTCATCTGGTGGTTGTGAAGTATAAGGTCGTAAGACACAGAATTTACAGCAGAAGATTACAGTGTCACACAGTGGTCTATTGAACAAATCTGGATTGTTAAGTCCTTCCTCTTTTAGAATGAGTTGCAAGTTTCAGTTCATTAATATGTAAATCCCATAACTTCTTTTAAGTCACCTTCTCATGGTAACTTAAGGTTTTATAACAGAAGGTGACATCTCAGCCCAGACAATGCATTAAACTTGTGAGGAGAAAGTGAGGACTGCAGATGCTGGAGATCAGAGCTTAAAAATGTGTTGCTGGAAAAGCGCAGGTCAGGCAACATCAAAGGAGAAGGAGAATCGACGTTTCGGGCATAAGCCCTTCTTCAGGAATTAAAGTTGTGAGGTCAGAGTCTGTCTGTATTCCAACCTGGTTCGATTTCCAAAATGGAATTTACAAAATATTACATGTATTGACTGCCTTCATCGACTGCCTGTAGACTGTGAATTTTTTGAGCAAAATACAATGTATTTGCAAATATAATTCTGCAAATACAAATTCAACCCATAGACTTGTGTGTGTGTGCAAGCACAAGAGAGAAATTGAGTGAGTGAGTGTGTTCGTGAGTGCACATGACACAATGTGTGCTTGCATGTGTGAAAGCTTGGTAAAACATATGGGTGCGATGGGGTATAAGCCTGTGAGAGGGTGCATGCATGGGGACTATATGTGTGTGCGTGTCTATGTGTGTGTGATAGAGAGAGAGAGAGAGAGATAGTCTGCGTGAGCGTGTGAATATGTAAGAATTTGTGTACTTGTGTCAGTGAGAGAGACAGCAAGCGAGCGAGAGAGATGATTGTGTAGTGGGGACACCCAAGATCCCAGTTGAGGCCATCCTCATGCGTACCAAACTTGTCTATCAGCCTCTGCTCGGCCACTTTGTATTGTTGCCTATTGGACCCGTGGGACTACAACCTGGTGTAGTGTAATTTTTAAACTTTGTCCACCCCAGTCCAACACTAGCTCCTGCACATCAAAGATAGGAGATAGAGGATGGTGAGGTGGAGAGCTGCTTTTCTGACTGGAAGCCTGTAACTAGTGGTGTGCCACAAGGCTGGGTGCTGGGTCCACTACTTTCCATCATTTATATAAATGATTGGATGTGAGCATAAGAGGTATAGTTGGTAAGTTTGCTTATGACACCAAAATTGGTAGTGTAGTGGACAGCTGAGAAGGTTACCTCAGATTACAACAGGATCTTGATCAGATGGGCTGAGGAGTGGCAGATGGAGTTCAATTTTGATAAATGTGAGGTACTGTATCTTGGAAGGGCAAATCAGGGCTTTTGAGGTAAGGTCCTCGGCAGTGTTGCTGAACAAAGAGACCTTGGAGTGCAGGTTCAGAGCTCCTTAAAAGTGGAGTCACAGGTAAACAGGATAGTGGTGGCGGCGTTTGGTATGCTTTCCTTTATTGGTTAGTCGGTAGAGTACAGGTGGTGAGGAGGTCATTTTGCAGCTGTACAGGACATAGTTCTGCCCGCTTTTGGAATAGTGTATTCAGTTGTGGCCTCCCTGCTTTAGGAAGGATGTTGTGTAACTTGAAAGGGTCCAGAAAAGATTGACAAGGATGTTGCCAGGGTTGGAGGATTTGAGCTACAGGATCCTCAAATTGTCCCTGGTTGTGTACTTTCTTTTCTGTTTACTTAAGTAACGTGTCATACCCAAACTGCTTCCTGGTTTGACAAACATAACAGACTATTTTAAAATTCATTACAATTGGTGGACTGTCTGTATTACGGAGCTGTGGTGATGCAGCCCCAAAATCTATAATCTCTTTCCTTCTCATGAAATCGATTTCCTTGCAAATCCATTGAACACAGTTACAATTTAATTGAAAAGATTATTATTGTTGATTAATGTTGTTCAGGTGTGTGTGCCTATACAGTGTAAGTGTGAGATTGCAGTGAGTGAGTGTACAGCCGGATTGAGCAGACTCTGCCCCCATCTATAACTCTTGCCCTGTAGTGCACTCTTATCCCTCTCCATCACTAGAGTAAAAGTCACTGAATTGTGGTCACTGTCCCCAAAGTGCTCACCTACCTCTAATTCTAACACCTGGCCTGGTTCATTACCCAGAACCAAATCCAGTATGGCCTCACCTCTTGTTTGCCTATCTACATATTGTGTCAGGAAACCCTCCTGCACACATTGGACAAACTTAATTGGAAAAATACTGCAGAATGCTACAGAAGAGCGATTTTGGAATTACCTTTCACGAATCACAAAAAGATAGCATCCATGTTCCATGCATAAGAGGGAAGGCAAATAAACTTTGACTATGCACAGAGTGGGATTAGTGTAGATAGGTGACTTCTCCACCACCTGATGCTGCCTGGCTTGCTGTGTTCTGAAGACCAGCATGTGCAGAAAAGCAACACCCACACAGACAGACCAGATATTTATCATCCCAACCTACAAACGGTGTAGCATCGGGACATTATTTAAATGGCCACAACACACTGCAGCACCCAGGAACTATGAGCAGCAGAGGTAAAATACCTATACAGCGTATTCAAGAAGAATGGATACCTAATGCACATAGTCTGCCGAAATTCTAGCCACATTACCATACGTCAGACATCTCTGAAATGACTACCAGACTACTCCGACCTCTTGGCATCATGGTAGCACACAAACAGTGGCTGATGAATCTATAGGACCCTATACAAACAACCAGCATTTACAAAATACCATGCAAGGACTGTAACAAACACTACATCAGACAGACGGGCAGAAAAATAGCACAAACACCAACTCGCCACCAAAAGCCATGACTATCACCAGTAGCCTTACATACAGACGAAGAAAGACGTCACTTCGACTGGGACAACACATCCATCCTAGGACGGGTTAAACAGAAACGTGCATGGGAATTTCTAGAGGCCTGGCATTCAAACCGGAACTCCATCAATAAGCACATTGATGTGGGCCCCATTTACAAACCTCTGAGGAAAAAAACTGGGAAAGATATCATCCACCTTAACAGACCAAGACACACAAACAGAAAGCGGGACATAACACAGCACTTCACCGGAGGCTCACTGATGATGTTACCTAGCATGGCGATGAAACATCTGAAAACAATCTTCCAGCTCAGCAAGCAAACTTACAACCTGCTGATCTCCTTCCTATCGGAAAGATGTGAAACTTGAAAGGGTTCAGAAAAGATTTACCAGGATTGGAGGATTTGAGCAATAGGGAGGCTAAGGCTAAGGCTGTTTTCACTGGAGCGTCAGAGGCTGAGGGGTGACCTTATAGAGGTTTATAAAATCAGGAGGGGCATGGATAGGATAAATAGACAAAGTCTTTACCCTGGGGTGGCGGAGTACAGGACTACAGGGCATAGTTTTAGGGTGAGTGGGGAAAGATACAAAAGAGACCTAATGGGCAACCTTTTCACCCAGAGGGTGGTACGTGTATGGACTGAGCTGCCAGAGGTGGTGGTGGAGGCTGGTACAATTGCAACATTTAAGAGGCCTTTGGATGGGTATACAAATAGGAAGGGTTTGGAGGGATATGGCCCGGGTGCTGGTAAGTGGGACTAGATTGGGCTGAGATATCTGGTCGGCATGGATGAGTTGGACTGTAGGGCCTGTTTCCGTGCTGTACATCTCTATGACTATGACTCTAAAAGCCGAACCTCAACCTGAGCTACAAATCTTAAAAATCGCAAACTAGTCACAGGCTTCTAGTCCGAAAACCATCCTTTCACTTACTCTCTGCTTCTTACCATCAAGGCAATTGTTTATCCAATTTGCCAGCTCCCTTTGGATTCCATGTGATCTAACCTTGCAGAGTAGCCTACCATGTGGAACTTTACTGAAGTAAAGATCTTACTGAAACCCATACAGACTAAATCTGTCCTCATCAACCTTCCTGGTCACTTCATCAAAGAACTCTAACAAATTTGTAAGGCATAATCTCCCATACACAAAGCCATGCCGGCTATTCCTAATCAAATCCTGTCTTCCTAAATGCATGAATATCTTAAGTCAGAATCTTCTCAAGTATTTAACCTACTACAGATGTTAGGCTTACTGGTCTATAGCATCCAGGTTTTTCTTTGCAGCCCTTCTTGAATAAGGGCACAACGATTGGCACTACTCTCCAATCTTCTAGGACCTCACCCGTGGGATAGGAGGAATTTCTTCTATGATATGGGAGTGAATCTATGAAATTCTTTATTACACACGGCTGTCAAGGCTGGGTTGTTAAGTATATTCACTTTTTAAGGACATCAAATATTATGGGGAAAAAGAAAGAAGATGGATTATCTGATCAGTAATTTCTTTGAATGGTAAAGCAGACTCAATGGACTGAATGGCGTATTTCTGCTTATATATCTTACGGTGGGGTGATGTAATGGGGTGAGGGAGGGTCCAGTTGAAAACATCAGCAGCACCTCAATATAGAAAGCTTGCTCCAGGTCAAGGTGGTGGTGACAAAAGTCATAGGCTGCTTCTCAGGCTGAGCACAGATTCCAGGAGCCAAAATGCCATAGAACCCAGAGAAAACACAGCAGGTGGCCGTAAAATCAGGCCATTTAGCATATGCCTGCAGAAGTCTTTGAGAAAAGTATTAAAACGAAGGAGCTGACCAAACTCATCACAGAGTCTGCTGAGATAGTGGATTCAAATTGGAAAATAGTGAGAGACCTCTCTTCAATAAAGAATCCAAGAAGAGACAGAAAATTACTATAGTTATCAGGGAAAATGTGAAAAAAGGGTAGTTACAACAGGACACATAGAAAATCTTCATGCAATCAGGAAGAATGGACGTGGTTTTGTGAAAGAGAAATCATATTTTTTGACAAGGATTATTTAGCAAACCAGAAGCAAGGCATAACTAGCTTATTTTCGGTATGATGTAATGCAGTAACTGTCCTCTATTCAATACTTAGATGAAGGTATGGTTGCTAAATTTGCTAATTAAAGACAGGTGCTATTAAATAAGTTACAATAAGGGTCTTGGATCAGTGCAAGGTAATCAGGCAGAGTTAACAGCTTGTGAAAGCAGTAATTATGTTTGGTCAGTCTGTTAGAGTTCTTGGAGGTCTTAGTTTTAGATTTCCAGAAGGCATTTGATAAAATGCCACATCAAAAATTATTGCAGAAGTTGAAGATTAGAGTATGGGAGTGTGTAACTTGGGTCGGAAACAACTGTGTTTAACTTAAATAAAATGAATCACAATGAAATTAGGATGGAGTTAGCAAAAGTGGATTGGGCAGATAGATTAACAGGAAAGACAGGAAGCAAACAGTATCAGGCATTTAAGGAGGTAGTTCATGACTGTCAGTAAAAAGAAAATCTCCCCCAAGCAGGAAAGATTCTAAATGCATAAACTAACCATGGCTAATTAAGCACATTAAACGTAGTCAGGGCCTTCTTGTGGTGCAGTCATAGTGTGCCTACCCCTTGACTCGGACACCCAAGTTCAAGTGCCATCTGCTGCAGAGGCATGTAATAACATCTCTGAACAGGCTGATTCGAGAAATAGGTTCAGTTGAAAGAAAAAGCATATATAAAGAGGCAAAAATTAGAGATAGCCCCAAAGATTAGGACAAATTCAGAATCCAGCAAAGTCAACTATAAAGAAAGTAAAGGGAAGATAAGCTACGAAGGTAAACTATCAAGGAACGTAACAACTGACAATGAGCTGTTTTTAAATATACAAAAGGAAGAGATAGGTCAAAGTGAACCTAAGCTCCTTAGAAAACGAATCTCGGGAGACTATTATTGAAAAGATAGAAATGGGGGAGAAGTTAAGATATTTTGAATTAATCTTTAGGATGGATGATACTGCAACCACTCCATTAATACTAAAGAATACAGGAGATCAAAGAGTTCTGAAAAGATTTTCAAGGATGTTGCCAGGGTTGGCGCTAGAGGGAGAGGCTGGGGCTATTTTCCCAGGAATGTTGGAGGCTGAGGGGTGACTTTCCAGAAGGTTTATAAAATCATCAGGGGCATAGATAAGTCGGATAGACAAGGTCTTTTCCCCAGGGTTGGGGAATGCAAAGCTAAAGGGCATAGGTTTAAGGTTGGAAGTGAAAGGCCTAAAAGGGACCTGAGGGGCAGCATTTTCACACAAAGGGTGGTGTGTGAATGGAATGAGCTGTCAGAGGAAGTGGAGGAATGGAGTACAATTACAACGTCTAAAAGGCATCTGGATGGGTACATTAGTAGGAAGGATTTAGAGGGATATGGACTAAATGCTGGCAAACGGGACAAGATTATTTGAGAATATCTGGTCGGATGAGTTGAACTAAAGGGTCTGTTTCCATGCTGCGATATCTGAGAGTCAGGAATCCCCGAATGGACCCAGTTAACAGCTCCAAACAGGGAACTCACTAGATCCACCTGGCTGACCTCGTCCCAAGCACTACATCACACCCTCTCTCAGTCCTGGGATGTAGGCCCATTCTTTTTCCTGTAACGTCTTCTGGGAAATTTTTGCACTGGTTCCTTCAACTCTGCCTTGAATACTGGGCGGGTGTACCAGACCATAGCCTACCATAGTCACAGCCGAAGTTCTTCTTCAGGTGCTAACGGAATCGAAGCTGTGACATGTGCCATGTCCATCTTGTCCTCAGATTTCTTCAACACTAGGTGGAGGGGGCGAAGCCACAGGTTCTGACAACCTTGCCGGATGTTCTGAAAGGCTGGGTATGTTTTACTCTTGCCCCATGTGAGAGTTTGCAGCTTTGACATTACTAACACGCCAGTTCAGGAGTGCCTTTCCTACCCAAGTTTTGTACATCACAGGACCTCACCTCGTGTCAACCATGCCTCTTACCCATGTAGGACCGTTCCTGTGGTTTCAACACCAAACTTCATCCCCTGATGTAAACTGCCTCTCACTTATGAGTCTTGTATCGTATCCGGCAGTGGCGTTCTGATGGTGTTTCATCCTGCTTCCCCCCGGTCCAGGTTTAACCTGGTATGGAGTCTTCTCCCTAATAGGAATGCTGTTACAGCTGTCCCTGTAATTTGGTTGTATAATCAAACAGGAACCAGGACAGTTTGGTATCTAACTGAAGCTGTCGGCTGTTTCCTTAATAAAAGCTAAAAATCACACAATTTTGGGTTATAGTCCAGCAGGTTTATTTGGAAGTACAAGCTTTCAGAGGGCTGCTTCTTCATCAGGTACCTGAAGGAGCACTGCTCCAAAAGCTTGTACTTCCAAATAAACCTGCTGGACTATAACCTGGTGTCGTGTGATTTTTAACTTTGCCCACCCCAGTCCAACACTGGCACTTCCATATCACCCTCAACCAAAACAGAAATTGCTGGAAAATCTCAGCAAGTCTGGCAGCATCTGTGGAGAGAGGTCAGTTAACATTTCAGGTCAAGTGACAGTTGCTCAGAACTGATGGTGGCTAGGAAAATGTATATTTTTTTGTAAAGGTAGGGTGAGTGTGGGGGTTGAAGGGGTAAAAGGTAAATAGAATATAGAACAGAACAGCATGGTACAGGCCCTTGGGTCCTCGATGTTTTGTTGGCCTTCTATCCTACTCTTAAGATCAGACTAACCTACATACCCTTCATTGTACAATCTTTCATGTGCCCATCCAAGAGTCACTTACATGTCCCTGATGTATCTGACTCTACTACAACAGCTGGCAGTCCATTCCATGCACCCACCACTCTGTGTAAATAACCTACCTCTGACATCTCCCCTAACCCTTCCTCCAATTTCCTTAAAATTGTGCCCCCTCATGGTAGACATTTCCATTAAGGGAAAACATTTCTGGCTATCCACTCTATCTATGCCTCTCAACATCTTGTATACCTCAATCAAACCACCTCTCATCATTCTTTGCTCCAATGAGAAAAATCCTAGCTCCCTCAACCTTTCTTCCTAAGACATGCCCCCCAGTCCAGACAGCATCTTGGTAAATCTCCTCTGCACCCTCTCTAAAACGTGCACAACTTTCCTATACTGAGGTGACCAGAACTGAACACAATATTTCAAGTGTGGTTTAATCAGGGCTCGACAGAGTTGCAGCATAACCTTGCAGCTCCAACTCAATGCCCTTGCTAATGAAAGCCTTCACTATTCCTAATCGGCCCGACCCTCACTCTGGTCATCCTCTTGTTCCCCACATATACGTAGAATACTTTTGGATTTTCCTTAATCCGACAAAGATTTTTCATGTCCCCTTCCAGCTCTCCTAAATCCATTTTTCAGTTCCTTCCTGGCTATCTTGTAACCCTCTAGAGCTCTGTCTGATCCTTGCCTCCTCAACCTTAAGCTTCTTCTTCCTCCTGATTACATGTTCCACATTCTTTGTCACCCAAGGTTCTTTCAATCTACAATCCCTTCTCTGCCTCAGTGGGACAAACCTGCCTAGCACTATCAGCAAGTGTTTCATAAACAACCTCCACATTTCTGTCGTGTATTTCCCACAGAATATCTGTTCCCAATGTAGATGCCCCAGTTCCTGCCCAATGATAAATGGGGATAGAGCCCAAAGGGAGAGAACAGCTGGACAGATAAAGGAGTGGATAATGATCTGGCTAGGAGAGTGAACAGGTACTAATGTGGACTTGTGTGTGGCTAACAATGGGTTGTGTGAAATAGCAGACTATGTGATAGCAAGGACTAGTGTGTAGAGTTGGGGTAAGGACATGGGAAAGCTCAAGCCCTGAAGTTGCTGAATTTGATAAGAGTCCTAGAAACCTGCAGGGTTCCCTAGTGGAAAATGAGGTGCAGTTCTTCCAGCTCATGCTTTGTTAGAACACTGCAGGTGCTTTTCCAGCACCACTCTGATCTAAACTCTGGTTTCCAGCATCTGCAGTCCTCACTTTTGCCTAGTTGATTTTAACCATACTGCGAATCCTCTTGCAAGGATGCCTACCTTGTCCTGATGAAGGGCTTTTACCAGGAACATTGATTTTCCTGCTCCTCGGATGCTCCCTGACCTGCTGTGCTTTTCCAGCATCTCTCTAAATTAAACTATGGTTTCCAGCATCTGCAGTCCTCACTTTTGCCACTGCAGTAAGCCTGAGACAGAGATGCTGGCCAGGAAATAGGGTGGGGTGTGAAGTTGTAGGCACCTGGAAGCTCAGCACCTACTTTGCAAACAGAATGTTGGGTGACAATTTGCACAACACCAGTCTGCGCTTAGTTTCCTCAACGTACAGGAGACCACATTGTGAGCAGTGAATGCAGTAGACTAGATTATGTAAAGTAGGAGAAAGTGAGGACTGCAGATGCTGAAGATCAGAATCGAGAGTGTGATGCTGGAAAAACACAGTAGGTCAGGCAGCATCAGAGGAGCAGGAGAATCGACAAATTGAAATGCGATTTTCCTGCTCCTCGGATACTTCCTGACCTGCTGTGCTTTTCCAGCACCACACTCTTGACCTAGATTATGTGAAATGCAGGTAAAGCACTGCTTCACTTTGAAGTGTGTTTGGGCTTCTCTAAATACTATCACCATCACACAAATAGCAGTGTTATCAAACTGATGGGACTAAAGGCAGATAAGTCCACTGGCCCTGAGGGCTTGCATCCTAAAAGAAGTAGCTACAGAGATAGTGAATGCATTGGCTGTAACACTCTCAACATCCTTGGATTCTGGAGTAGCACTGGAAGATTGCCAATATGGTACCCCTATTAAAAAAGGGAGGCAAAAAGCTTGTAACTATAGACTGATTAGCCCTACGTATTCTGTTGGAAAAATATAGCAAACAATTATTAAGGAAGTAATGGCAGCACATTTGGAAAACCATAATTTAATCAGGCAGAGTCAGCATAGTCGCACGAAAAGGAAATCATGTCTGACTAAAATGTGGAGGTGAACTAGTTGATATGTTGTATTTGGATTTATAGAAGGCATTTGACAAGGTTTCTTAAAAAAACATTAAGTCATTAGAGCCCATGGCATTGGAGGTACGATATTGACATGGATAGTGTTTCCTGCTGATTAGCTATTACAGTCAGAGGGGTTAAGGGGTTCTTTTTCAGATTGGTGACTTGTGACCAGTAGGGTTCCACTAGGATCAGTACTGAGACTGCAAATGTTCACAATAGAGAGAGGAATCTTGATTATTTGGCATTTGATTATCCAAGTATTGGATTATCTGGGAAGATCGAAATGTCCCGATGCTCTTCTAAACTATGTTATCCGGCATTCGATTAACTCAACGGAATACTCCCCACCCATGTCCTTCAGATAATCGTGGTTCCTCTGTATATATTAATGACTTTGAATACAGTCATAGAATAATACAGCATGGAAACAGGCCCTTCAGCCCAAACTGGGCCATGCTGCCCACTCAGCTAGTTTCAAATGTCTGAATTTTGGCGATATTCTTCTAAACCCTTCCCATCCATGTACCTATCCAAATATTTTTTTAATTGTTGCTGTTGTACCTGCCTCAACAACTTTTTCTGGCAGCCCATTCCATATATGCACCACTCTCTGCATGAAGAAGTTGCCCCTCAGGTCCTTCTTAAATTTTTCCCCTCTCACCTTAAACCTATGCCCTCTAGTTTTCAATTCCCCATCCCTGGGAAAAAAACTAAATGCATCCATCCTATCTATGCCCCTCATGGTTTTATACACCTCAACAAAGTCACCCCTCATTCTACATTCCAAGGAATAAAGTCCTATCTTGGTCAGCCTCTCACTCTAACTCAGGCCCATCCGATGCTGGCAACATCCTCGTAAATTTTGTCTGAACTTTGAGGAAGAAAGTAAATATGCTCTAATCAAATTTGCAGATGATACACAAATATGTGGAAAGGCATGTTGTGAGCAGAATACAGTTTACAAAGAGATAACTGTAGGTTTAGAGTGAGCAAAGGAGTACAAATGTGGGAAAATAGTTGGAAGGGAGAACAAAAGAAGAGTGTTATTTCAATTGCCAAAAGCTTCAGAAAGCTGCAACACAAAGGTACTTGACCATGAAACAAAGTTAGCACACAGGGGCAACAGGTAATCAGAAACGCTAATGGAATGCTGGCCCTTATTTCAAGGGGGTTGCAGTATGAGAAGGGAGGTTTTACTGCAACCATACAAGGTGCTAGTGAACAGCACTTATAAAGTACTTTAAGCAGTTTTTGCCCCCTTATTTAAGATATCCATTTCACTGGAAGCAGAGAAAGTTCACTAGGACGATCCTGGTATACAGGGATTGACTTAAGAACAAAGGCTAAACAGGTTGGGACTTTATTCATTGGATTAAGAAGAATGAGATTTCATTGAAACATATATGATTCTTATGGGTCTTGACAAGGTAAATGCTCAGACGTTTTCCCTCATGGGAGAGTTGAGGACCAAAGGACAGTCTCAGATAAAGGATGACAATTTAAGACTGAGAAGAGGAGGAACTTCTCTCAGAGGGTTGAGCGTCTTTGAAACTCCTTGCCACAGAGAGCTGAGGTGGCCATGTCCTTGTGCATATTTACGGCCATGATGGATAGATTCTTAGTCAGCAGGGGAATCAAGCATGAGGGCGACATGGCAGGAAAACAGACACGAGGAATGTCAGATCAACCACGATCCTATTGAATGGTGGCTTTGTACAAGGTAAGTGGGTGGGGGGGTTTGGAGGAAGGATGAATGGTGCAGGTCTTGTGTTTTGTCATTTGTGCATCACATTTTGTAATATTTTGTATTAAGTATCTGATCAGTCTGTGGAGTGGTAATTAGTTATCAATGGCATGTAAAACTCAATCCACACAAATATCAGGAAATGATCATCTCTGACAAGAGAGAATCTAACTAACTATCACCCCTTGACATTCAATGGCATCACCATCTATCTGCAGCACATGGACTGAAATGGTTTACCAGGTGTTTCACCAACCAGCAATGCCTGCATTTCACACGTGATTTTTTTTTGTTCAAAAACTGCATGAATCCATGTAAGATTCCGTAAATCTCTTTTTTAGAAATAGAATAAGTCTGAACATTGGGGCACTGACAGCCTCACACAGGGCACCTCACACCTTCAATGCATTATCTGGGCCAACATGGCACCTATTATTAAAGTTCACTTGAGAATGTAACTTTTAAAAAGTTCTGGGATTTACACATGAAAGAACTGAAACCAACATGTTCATTTTAAAAGATGAGAGACTTAAACAATCCAGGTCTTTTTCAACATATAATTTCAGTTACATCAAACTATAAACCTTTGCTATAAATTCAATGTCTTATGATCTTATACTCCACAACCATCTAATGAAGGAGCAGTGTTCCAAAAGCTAATGCTTCCAAATAAACCTGTTGGACTATAACCCGGTGTTGTGTAATTTTTATTTCTGCTGAGACAGGATATTATACTATAGTTCAAATCTGTGCAAGACCAGCCATGTCCTAGAGTCAACCAAGAATCCAAAACTATAGTTAACAATCCAAACCTGAATTAAATTTAGTTATGTAATAACTGAAAAATTACCAATCTACACTCATTTGAGAATGAATATGAAATTTTATGCAACACCAAACTGATATTTGACTGACATCCAAGTCTATTGACAGCTTTAAAATTCCAGATAATCCAAATTTACTTCCAACAGTTTCATAGATTGTAAACTCTTTCACTTCCAATTGGTTACCAGACAAAACTCCCCAAGATACAGATCACACCAATCACTATCCACAGCTTCTATGCTGTATGGCTCTATGACACCACCCCAATCCACACAGAACAAGGTCTTGAGGTAGTCAGTGAGTGGTAGCATGCTGTCCAATGATCGGTTCCAGTGTACAGAGAGGGAAATGCTTTAAAGCTGAATATGAATCTGTAGAGTTTACTATACATAGTATAGAAAAACAAATTTGATCCCAACACATTTATCCTCACAGGATCTGCAAAACAAAAACAATAAAAAAAGCATCAGAAGCAATGCTGGTTATACACATAGCATACCAGAATATACATCAACTGGTTAAAATGGAGCCTGGAAAATAAAAGAGGACTTAGTATAAAAACAATTGTCCTCCAGATATGCCAAGAGCCATTCCTTGGCCACCTAGGGTTGACCTGAATGGGTGGCTGTTTGGCTGGATCCTCTGTTCTTCATGCATTCTGAGAGTTTCATATATTTGAGCTGCCACTTCAAACTCAAAGGAAATATGCCAAATGACTCCTTGAGCCTGCTCCACCATTCAACCGGGTCGTGGCTGATCTGATTTCAACCTAGTTCCACTTTTTTATCTGTCTTTGTAATCCTCAACTCCCTTTTAGATCACAAATCTGTTTAACTCAGTGCTCAATACATTTAAAGATCCAGCCTCCCCTGCTCTCTGGTGAAGAAAACTGGTTATCAACACTCAAAAATAAATTCCTCCTCATCTGAGTCTTAAGTGGGAGAGATTCATTAGGGTGAAACTGTGTCCCCTTAGTTGCTCTGTCCTATTAATGTTGTACCATCGTTTTAAAGGAGAGTTAAGAATTGACCAAACAATTCCAGGCCACAGCAGTCTAACCTTTGTAGTGGGAAAATTACTGAGACAGCTTAAACTGTCCTGTAGAAAGGCAGGGGTAAATAAAGGATAGTCAGGAGCAAATTACTGCAAATGCTGGAATTTGTACTGCAAACAACAAATGCTGGAGATCACAGTGGGTCAGACGGCATCCACGGATGGAAAGCAAACTAAGAGTCTAGATGACTCTTCATCAGAGTCATGAGAGTTTCCAGGCTCCTCTATCACTGCGCATTCTTTAGAATTGTGCCAGTTAGCTCATAACGTCTTAACCACTGCATTTGCCTAAATGCATTATCTCCCTCTTCGCCCTATTAAATCCTCCCACTTGTTAACCCATGATATTGTCCAATTAATGTTTTGTTGTAGTCAATTGCTATTTGGTATCACAGCAAACTTTGAACTCAGTTATATTTCTCAAAAAGATGTGGTCCGAGTACTGGCCCTTGTCAAACAAATGCCTGAAACGTAGACTCTCCTTCTCCTTGGATGCTGCCTGACTTGCTGTGCTTTCCAGCACCATTTCTGTTGACCCTGTCAAACAATGTCTACCATTATCTTGACTAAAAATAAAAATTTACCAGAAGTCCTTTTAATCTTTAAGCCAATTTCTCTATCCAAGCTGACACTGACCCCCTCACTGAGTCTTTTCGTACTTTGATAAAACACTTAAAATCCATAGGAACAACATCCACTATAAGCCACAGAACCACTGAAATGTTACAGCACAGAAGAGGCCATTCAGCCTATCTTGTGCATGCTGACCTAAAGACATATGGATGCCCTTTCTAATCCCATCTTCCTGCACACAGCCAAAAGTCCTGCAGCTTACATGCTTAAGCTGCAGATCCAGATACTTCGTAGAAGATTTGTGCCAACTCAGATGGCAAATTCCAGACTCCACCACCCTCTGGAATCCTTTTGTCAACCTTTTCTGTCACTTCAACAAGGAACTAAATTAACACAAGTTTGTTTCTATCCTCCTGTTTACTACGTTTATATATCTGCAAACCTTGAAAGAAAGACTGAATAACCAACTCCAGGTCATTAATAAATATCATAAAGAGCAGTCCCAAGTACATTTCCTGAGAAGTATCATAATACCTCCCCCACTAGAGTGATAAACAGACGTTGATCACAGCTCTCTGCTTTAAGTCTGTCATGACTCACTGGCATAGTGTGCTGGCAACAAGCTCATCTATTCCTTGAGCCATCACAAATGTGAAAATGTGACTAAATCAACAAATTGCTAAAATAACCTGTCTCATTCGTGACTTTTCATTAACAAAAGAATAACTATTTGTTATAATCAAATTGTTTTTAATTAATGGCAAAAAGATGCATGAATTGGTAACTTCAAACTGTATAATCTAAACTCTAATCCCTTTCTTAAAATTCATAGACAAATAATAAGACAACTAAACACAGGTACCATGGGCAGGGAAACAAAAAACGTCAAAGGAGCAGAGTTTGGCACCAGTCTGGATTACAATCATTGAACAGTTGCTTTCTTTCAGTTCCATTCAATTCTTTAATGAGGACAGAAGTCGTGGGAATGTTGATTCCAACTGGTTGAGGGTTCACCCTATCAGTGTAACTGCAGATGTGTTTTTGCTTTTCCCTTCCAGTAAGGGAATGTACACAAAGAGAAGTTTAATAAGTGAGAACAGCTACCAGATTTTGTTACTTCTCCATGCAGTGGGGGAAAGACTGAGGGGGGAGCGAGAGAGAGAGAGCAAGAAACAGAGAGAGAGAGAGAGAGAGAGAGAGCGCGCGAGCGAGATTTAGGTACAGCAAACTTTGTTTTAACCAGCACCTTATGAACCAAAGCTCTTGATAAACCAGCAAAAAATTACATACTTGAAATACCGCAAGTTCACCATATTATCACGATCTTCGCAATGTCACAGTAGACAATGGAGGATGTGATTGCAAGAGATAAGACTCTTTGCTGTTAAGTTGTGTTATTATTTAAATGATTTCTGCTGTAAGTAAAGTATTACAGCAATGTGTACACCTTACATTTGTATTATTTAATATGTGTTTTACATTGATTATATGAATCCTTTGATCAAAAGGAATATTTGATCATCACTACATTTAGGGTTCCATAGGTGTTGGTTAATAAGAAGGACCTGGGTTCAATTCCACTCTCGGGTGACTGTGTGGAGTGTGCACATTCTCCCGTGTCTGCGTGGTTTCCTCTGAGTGCTCTGGTTTCTTCCCACCATGCAAAGATATGTAGTTTAGGTGGATGTGCAGACTAGCCATAGTAAATGTAGGGCGTGGGTCTGGTGGGATGCTCTTTGGACAGTAGGTGTGTACCCAATGGCCTGCTTTCGCACTGTAGGGATTCTATGGGCATTGGTGCTTTCTGTTTGTAGGCTACAAGCCCCTCTGTTGTTCAAACACAAGGCTTTAGCCTCCTAAAGGAGGGTTTTGGCCTGAATTGTTGACTTTCCTGCTCCTCGGATACTGTATGACCTGTTGTGCTTTTCCAGCTTCACATCTACTAACAAGGCTTCAGCTACTCGCCCAAGAACCTAACAAGAAGTTAAAAACTAAAGAAAACAACAAAAGAACTGTGGATGCTGGAAACCAAAAACTAAACAGAAATTGTTGAAAAACTCAGCAGGTTTGGCAATACCTGTGGACAGAAACCAGAGTTAGCGTTTCAGGTCCAGTGAACTTTCTTCTGAACATCACTTTCCATTGATGCTGCAAACCCAAGGAGTTTTTCCAACAATTTCTGTTTTTGTTTTCTATCAGGAAGTTATGATGTTGCGCATTCTTCAGCACACAGTTGATTCTGATGGAAAAAAAACAAACGTTTTCTGGGCAAGACTGTTCTGAACACAATCACGTGGTAAGGAAATGTCTAGCATTATCCCTCACTGTGAAAATAAGGCAACATTAAGTACAATCTTAATGAGTTCTACTAAAACTGTAACATCACGTTCCAGAGTCCTCTGTTTCAACCAGTATTTTTTTTTTTAAGTATATAGCCCCCAAAAAAAGGTCTTTACAAGTCATTTTAACCAATTTCATATCTAGGCAATCAATGCACTTCAACCTCCTTTGACTTTAATCTGCATGGAGGGCAATTCAAATCTATCCCTTTACCTTTAATTGAGCTGCCGAATCAGTTTATTGATTTCTTCTCCACGATTCCCCGTCTTTCCAAAATCATGGAGAAATCCCACTTTGTTTCTTGCTGCATGTCGAGCTACAGACAATCTGAAGGGCCGAAGAAAGTTCACGGCCTCCTTGAATGATTTTCCCACACTATAGATTTCATGTATCAAGTCCTCAAGACAAATCATTCCCCATTTTCCTATAGACAAAATAAAATAATAAAGTGAATATAAACTGTATTAGTTTATATAATACTACAATAAAGCAAATGGAAGTGCCTGTATTTCACAATATGTGGGTATCTCTGGCTGGACCAGCATTTATTGCCCATCCTTAGCTCAATTGTTTGGATGGCTAGTTTGCAATAGAGCGTGATGCCAACATCATAGGTTCAATTCCTGCACCAGCTGAGGTTACCATAAAGCTCCTACCTTCTCCTCACCTGAGGTATGATGACCCTTGGATTAAATCAGTTCCAGTTGGCTCCAATGGAGAACAGCCTATGATCCTCTGGGACGATGGCAACGTTACCTTGTTGCCATAATGTTATAACCCTCAAATTCTTTCAACTTATTTACACTGTCATTTTTCTCATTTTCATTCTCACTCTCCATGAAGAGTTATTTACCTAAGGTAGTGCACAGAATTGTTTGAGCTCAGAAAGAGGCCACTGGGTCCATTATACCTACGTGAAAGTGAGGACTGCAGATGCTGGAGATTAGAGCTGAATGTGTGTTGCTGGAAAAGCACAGCAGGTCAAGCAGCATGCGAGGAGCAGGAGAGTTGATGTTTTGGGCAAAAGCCCTTCATCAGGAAGGTTTTCTGATGAAGGGCTTTTGCCTAAAATATCAATTTTCCTGCTCTTTGGATGCTGCCTGACCTGCTGTGCTTTTCCAGCACCACACTCTCGACCCATTATGCCTACACCGATTATATACTGAATATCTAATTTGACCCACATTCCTTCTTGTTCCCATATCCCCATAATTTTCGTTCCTTCCAATTTTCTTTTCATAAATTCATGGGATGTGGGTGGCCCTGGCGAGACCAGCAGTAATTAAGAGTCAATCACATTGCTGTACGTCTGGAATCACATGCAGGCAACACCAGGTAAGAGGAATAGATTTCCTTCAGTAAAGGATATTAGTGAACCATACAGGTTTCATGATAATCAACAGCGGATACATGGTTGCCATCAGCTTATTTATGCATCCCAGATTTTTAATAAATTCAGATTTCACTATCTGCCATGGTGGGATTCAAACCTACATCCACAGGCCAACACCATGCGGTTCTCAACTACTACACCAGTGATATTGCCACTTACGTAGAGTTACATTGGGAAGTTACTGTTTAATTTGTTTGCACCACCCCTTCAGGCAGGGCTTAGAAAGCGCTATGGAAGGAATATGGATACTTTGCACCAATGTATCTTAAAATGGTACACACTGCTGCTACTACGTGTCAGTGTTGAAGGGAGTGAGCGTTGAAGGCGATGAATGGGGTGTCAATCAAATAGGCTGCTTTGTCCTAATGGTGTTTCTGGAGTGTTATTAGAGGTGCAATCTTCCAAAAAATGGCTGCACTCATCATATTCCTGGCTTGTGTCTTGTAGATGATGGACAGGCTTAGGGGAGTCCGGATGCAAGTGAATGCTTGCAATTCTCTTTCAGAGAGATGTGGAGGCTAAATCATGAAGTATTTAAAGAGGAAATGGTACATTTTGAAATACTGAGATGTTGAGGTTTATGAGGAGCTACATGAAAGAGGAGTTGAGGGCTGAATGGCCACTCCTGCTCCTATTTCTTATATTCCCAGCTCTGACCTGCTTTTGCAGTCACAGTAATTGTACATATCAACAAATAAAATAAGAGGAGGAGGAGGCCTTTCAAGCCTGCTCTGCCTTTCAATAAGATCATGGCTGATCATTGAGCTCGATACACCAAACCTGCCCTCACCCATTTCACTTGAACCCTTTAGCCACACAAACTGTACCTACCTCCTTCTTGAAAATAATGTTTTGGCCTCAAACACTTTCTGTGGTAGTAATTTCCACAGGCTCACCACTCTCTGGGTTAAGAAATTGCACATTTTTGTACTAAACGATTTAATCCTTATCCTTAAGCAATGACCCATGGTTCTGCACTCCTCCACCATCAGGAATATCCTTCCTTATAGGTTTCTGAGATCTCCTTCATTCTTCTGAACTCAGGTGAATACAATCCTAACCAACTCAATTGCTCCTCATAAGTCAGTCCTCCCATCCAAGGAATCAATTTGGTTTACCTTCACTGCACTCCCACTCATGAAGAGCATTCTTCCTGAGATAAGCAGATCAAATCTGAACACAATATTCCAGGTGTGGCCTCACCAATAACCTGTATATGTGCAGCAAGACATTCTTATACAGTTGATCAAGTTCAATTTCTGGTCAATAGTAACCCCTAGGATGATAGCGATAGATTCAGTGATGGTAATACAACCGGACATCAAGGGTTTATAGGTCACAAGAAGAACTTCTGTTAGTCAATAAATATCCTTTCACCCAATATTATCTTTTCACACTGAAATTACCGTTGTCCTTATAATAACAAGTGTTTTTATTTTCTGAATAATTCTGTATTTTCTTTCCAAATGCTTTGTATCTGCTGTACTTAGATCACTAACCCTTTCTACTACTACAAAATACTAATCAGATTAGTCAGACATCATTTGCCTTCTGTGCCGGCCGTCCCTTCTTAACTTATAGAGTCATACAGCACAGAAATAGACCCTTTGGTTCAACCAGTTCATGCTGAACATAATCCCATACCTAACTAGTCTCACCTGCCTGCTCCTGACACATATCCCTCCAAACCTTTCCCATTCATATACCTGCACAAATGTCTTTTAAGCACAAATTGTATCCACATCCACCACTTCCCCACAAAGTTCATTCCACACAAAGCACCCTCTGTAAAACGCTTGCACCTCAATACTTCTTTAATCTCTCTCCTCTCACCTTAAAAACTGTGCCCCCGAATCCTGAAATTCCACCATCCTAGGGAAAATACAACTACTATTAACCTTATACATACCTCTCATTATTTTATAAACTTCTATAAGGTCGCCTCTCAACCTCCTGTGCTCCAGTGAAACAAGTGCCAGTCTATCCAGCTCTTCTTTTTAACTCAAACCTTCCATACCTGGCAACATCCTGGTTCATCTCTTCTGAACCCTCTCTAGCTTAGTAATATCATTTGTATAACTGGGCAAAAGAAGTGGACACAGTATTCCAGAAGAGGCCTCACCATTGACCTATACAACCTCTCTGTAAGTGAAAACAAATCCTGTTCTTGACAATGGTCTCAAGTCGTTTTCCCTCATTAGAGTGAATAGCCTGAAGTTGACAAGATTATTCCTCTTGTTTTTTGAAGAGGGATGGAATATAACCAATCAGGGGCAGCATGGTGTCTCACTGCTGCCTCACTGTGCCAGGGGCCTGGGCTCGATTCCAGACTTGGGTGACTGCCTGTGTGGAGTTTGCACATTCTCCCCGTGTCTGCGTGGATTTCTTTCGGGTGCTCCAGTTTCCTCCCACAATCCAAAGATGTGCAGGTTATGGGAACTGGCCATGCTAAATTCCATAGTGTTCAGGGCTATATAAGTTAGGTGCATTAGTCAGGGGTAAATGTAGAATAATGGGGAAATGGGTCTGGGTGGAATACTCTCCGGTGGGTCAGTGTGGACCGAAGGGCCTGTTTCCACACTGTAGGGATCCTTCACTTCTCTGAAATCACTAAGGAGGATTGAAAGATTGTTAAAAGCATTTCTTCCAACTCTACCCTAGTTTGCATTAGCAACATGGGATGGATGTCATCTGGAATAGGTGACTTGTTAACTTTGAATGGTGTCAACCTATTTAGTCTTCCTATTTTTACCTTGTGACCCAAACAGCCTCCTCCTGTGCTGTAAATCAATGCAGTATGTCCATTATCACTATTCTTTCTTGGTGATGAGATTGCGGCAACAGAATTGATACCTACCCAGATGCTGCTCAATGATTGCATTGTCGGTTAAAGCTACACACTTCTTGTTGACTTTTGCTTGGCCCCGTTTCAGAATCAGTTCACGAATGGATTTCAAGTTGGGAAACCTATGAAGAGAAAACAAAATGCATGGGACGTACATATCAGTAGCATTATGTGACTGCACTGAAGTACGAAGCATTTTCCATTCCATACTACTCAAACCAACATGATACAAGATCGTAAACTTTCTCACCAGTTCATTTATCTACCATCTAGATATTGTTTCCCAATGTCCCCTCCTGAAGTTTGACCCTCTTTCTCTTCATTATTGCATTGGCACAGGTTAAAGTAGATTTCTGCATTGCCCATCTGTACAGTTATAGTTTCATACTAATAGAAGCAGGAGCAGGCCATTTGGCCCATCGAGCCGGCTCCACCATTCATTAAGATCATGGCTGAGCTATCACTCATCTCAGATCTTCCAACCTGCATTATCCCTATAACCCTTAATTCCTCAACCATGCAAAAATCCACTCAACTGTGTCTGGAATATATTTAATGAAGCTGCCCCTACTACTTCCTTGGGCAGAGAAGTCTATAGATTCACTACACTCCGGGAAAAGCAGTTCCTCCTCACCTCTGTCCTCAATCTACTCCCCCTACTCTTGAGGCCATGTCCCCTAGGCCAGTCTTAATCTCACCCACCAGCAGAAACAACCTGCCTCTACCTTATCTATCCCTTTCATAATTTTATGTTTCTACAAGATCCCCTCTCATTCTTCTAAATTCTAGCGAGTATAGTCCCACGTGGCTTAACCTGTCCTCGTAGGATAACCCCCTCATATCTGGAATCAACCTGGTGAACCTCCTTTGCACCGTCTCCAAAGCCAGGATATCCTTCCTCAAATAAGGAGACCAGAAGTGAGCACAATACTCCAGGTACAGCCTCAATACCTTGTACAATTGCAGCAAAACCTCCCTGCTTTTAAATTTAATCCCTCTAGCAATGAAAGCCAACATTCTGATTTGCAGGTGCAGCAGGTAATCAACTTCTAGTGATTTGTTATGAAGTTGAAGGTGATTACTGTACTTTAAGTGGGAGTGAATGCAGGCACCTGTCATGTGACTGACCGCAGTCTCAGCGTGTACTGGAAAATTGAAAGTATGTAACCTTTGGCTGTGAAACAAATACCTGATAGCGTGTTCTGAGAAGATTTGTAGCTCAGGTTGGGGTTCTGGATGTTGGCTTGCTCCCTGAGCTGGAAGGTTCATTTTCAGACATTTCGTCACCATACTAAGTAACACCATCATTGAGCCTCCAGTGAAGCACTGGTGTTAGTGACCCACTTTCTATTTATGTGTTTAGGTTTCCTTGGGTTGGTGATGTCATTTCATGTTCTTTTTTTCCAGAGGGTAGTAAATGGGGTCCAAGTTGATGTGTTATTTTGATAGAGTTCCAGTTAGAATGCCATGCTTCGAGGAATTCTCGTGCATGTTGTATTTGGCTTGTCCTAGGATGAATGTGTTGTCCCAGTGGAAGTGTTGTCCTTCCTCATCTATATGTAAGGATACTAGTGAGAGTGGGTCATGTCGCTTTTTTGGCTAGTTGGTGTTCATGTATCTTGGTGGCCAGTTTTCTGTCTGTTTGTCCAATGCAGTGTTTGATACAGTTCTTGGCATTAAATTATTGGCATAAAATTCACTAAAGAGGAGGAAAATAACAACAAACTGCCATTCCTAGATGTCACAGTAGAGCTAACAGCCAATGGGGAACTTCAAACCAGCATCTACAGGAAAGCAACATATACTGACCAAATACTGAACGACAGAAACAAACCATCCCAACACCCACAAACAAAGCTGCATTAAAACATTATTTCAATGAGCCACCACACAATGCAGCACAGAGGAACTACGAAGAGCAGAAGAAAATCACCTATACAGTGTATTCAAAAAGAATGGGTACTTAACGAACACAGTCCGCCGATTTCTCAGCAACAAACCCAAAAAAGGAAACAAAACGCACCCAGAAACCCTAGCCACTCTCCCCTACATCAGACATCTCGGAAATGACTGCCAAACGACTCAGACCTCTTGGCATCATGGTAGCCCACAACACACTAAAGCAGCGGCTAGTGAACTTAAAAGACCCTTACAGACAACAAGCAAAACTAATATCATTTACAAAATACCTTGCAAGAACTGTAGCAAACACTACATTGGACAAACAGGCAGAAAACTAGCCAACAGGATACATGAACATCAACTAGCCACAAAAAGACACAACCCACTCTCACTAGTAAACTTTCATACAGATGACGAAGGACACCACTTCGACTGGGACAACACATCCATCCTAGGACAAGCCAAACAGAGACATGCACGAGAATTCCTAGATGCATGGCATTCTAACCAGAACGACACGGTGGCACAGTGGTTAGCACTGTTGCCTCACAGCGCCAGAGACCCGGGTTCAATTCCCACGTCAGGTGACTGACTGTGTGGAGTTTGCACGTTCTCCCCGTGTCTGCGTGGGTTTCCTCCGGATGCTCCGGTTTCCTCCCACAGTCCAAAGATGTGCAGGTCAGGTGAATTGGCCATGCTAAATTGCCCGTAGTGTTAGGTAAGGGGTAAATGTAGGGGTATGGGTGGGTTGCGCTTCAGCGGGTCGGTGTGGACTTGTTGGGCCAAAGGGCCTGTTTCCACACTGTAATGCAATCTAATCTAATGTAATCTAATCTAATCTAAACTCTATCAATAAACACATTGGCTTTGACCCCATTTACCACCCGCTGAGAAAAAGAATAGGAACTGACATCACCAAAGGAAATGACATCACCAACCCAAGGAAACCCAAACACAAAGATAGAAAACTCAATAGCACATAACACATAAGTAGGAGGCTCAATGGTGGTGTTACCTAGAATGGTGAAGAAACGTTTGCAAATGAATGAACCTTCTAGCAAACTTACATCCACAAGTACCTGAGTTTGGCTGCTATGTTTTCACAGCAGTTTGAACGTAATCAGTTTAAATTATGCCCCAAGATACTAAAAACCAATCGAATTTGAATTTTACTGTTTTGATGACATTGAACCAATGAGACGATCCAATAGTTTGGTGTATAAAAAGCAGGTATTTTGGACGGTTAGCCGGAGAAAGAGCACCTTCTAGTGTCGATAGACTACCTGCAAACCCTCTCTCTGAAAGGTACCTTTTCCACATGAAACATCTTTGCTGCGGAAGATTGAAGCTGACCCAGGGAAATCTACAAACAGAGGAAGTTCGACACCCAAAACGACAACTGCGGTCTGGTTTTGAAAACTGATTTGCTGTAAATTTAGTAAGGGCTTTACTGGATCAGTATATTGTTATAGAGTGGGAGGTAGATAACAAATCTTTAAGGGAAAGGAGGCTTAGAGTGTGAATAGTTGTTGTTTAATGTTCTCTTTTGGAGTTAAAGAATACATTTTTTTCATAGTTTGGTTTGACCCTATTATTTTTACTTCCATAGAGGATAACCTCACATTTACCAACATTGAACTCCATCTGCCAGACCCTTGCCCACTCACATAACCTATGATGTGGAGATGCCGGTGTTGGATTGGGGTAGACAAAGTTAAAAATCACACAACACCAAGTTATAGTCCAACAGGCTTATTTCAAACTACAAGCTTTTGGAGCACTGCTCCTTCGTCAGGGCAGCCCCAATAGTGCTCCAAAAGCTTATAGTTTGAAATAAACCCGTTGGACTATAACTTGGTGTTGTGTGATTTTTAGGAGAAAGTGAGGACTGCAGATGCTGGAGATCAGAGCTGAAAATGTGTTGCTGGAAAAGCGCAGCAGGTCAGGCAGCATCCAAGGTGCAGGAGAATCGACATTTCGGGCATGAGCCGTTCCTGAAGAAGGGCTGATGCCCGAAACGTCGATTCTCCTGCTCCTTGGATGCTGCCTGACCTGCTGCGCTTTTCCAGCAACACATTTTCAGTTGTGTGATTTTTAACCTTAATCTATGTAAATCTCTCTGCAGACCCTTCACATCTGCATATTTTGCTTTTCCACTCAATTTAGTGTCATCAGCAAACTTGGATGTTACACTCAGTCTCTTCTTCCAAATCATTAATGTGTTTCATGAACAGTAGCAGGCCCAACACTAACTCCTGCAGTACCCTGGTCACCACTGATCTCCAACCAGAGAAACACCCATTTATCCCAAAACTCTGCTTTCTATTGGTTAACCAGTCCTCTATCCATGCTAGTACATTCACCAAAACTCCATGCATCCTTATCTTACGGATGAGTCTTTTATGTGGCATCTTATCGAATGCCTTCTGGAAATCCAAGTGTACAACATCCACCTTTTCCCCTCCAGCCACCATGCTTGTTACATCCTCAAAGAACTCCAGTAAGTTTGTCAAACATGACCTTCCCTTCCTGAATTCATGCTGCGTATGCCTGATGGAACTCTTTCAATCCAGATGTTTCACTATTTCTTCTTTAATAATAGGTCCAGCATTTTCCTGACTACAGATCTTAAGTTACCTGCCTTTTGCCTGCACACTTTTTTAAACAGCAGCGTGACATTCACGGACTTCCAGTATGCTGGGACCTGCTTGGAGTCCAGTAAACTTAGGTAAATTAACACTAACACACCTACTATAACTTCCGCCATTTCATTCAGCACCCTGGGATGCACTCCATCAGGACCAGGGATTTATCTACCTTTAGACTCTCAAGTTTGCTCAACACTACTGCTTTAGTGATAACAATTGAATTGAGGTCCTCACCTCCCATTGTATCCTGAACATCCTTTGGCATGTTAGACACACCTCCCATTGTGAAGACTGACACCAAATAGTTATTCAAGCCTTGGCTGTTTCAGTATTACTCAATATTAATTCCACTTTCTCATCCTGCAAGGGACCTATGTCCACTTTAGCCACTCTTTTCCATTTTAGATACTTATAAAAACTATTCTTACCTGTTTTATATACTATGCTAGCTTGCATTCATAATCTATTTTTCCATTCTTTATTGCTTTTTAAAATTTACCCAATCTTCCTGTTTCCCACTCCTCTTGGCTACTTTGTCAGCCTGAGCTTTTAATTGGATGCCTTCCTTTATTTCCTTGGGTATCCAAGGCTGGCTCTTCCTACTCTTGCTATCCTTGTTTTTGACCAGAATACACTTTCTTTAATCACTGCGAAGAATCTCTTTGAAGGCCCTCCACTGTTCCACCAAATAAATTGTGGTCCCAGTCTAATTAACCAACTCCTTCCTCATCCCATTATAGTCTCCCTTGTTTAAGCATAACACCCTGGTTTTAGATGATACTATATCATCCTCCATTTGTATCCAAAATTCAACCATACTGTGATCACTCTTTCCCAAAGAATCATTAACTACGAGATAATTAATTTTACCTATCTCATTACGCAGGGCCAGATCTAAGATTGCATGTGCCCTTGTAGATTTGGTAACATGCTGTTCAAGAAAGTTATAATGGATTAGTTCTACAAACCCATCTTCAAGACTACCTCCGCCAACTTGATTCGGCCAATCAATGTGCATGTTAAAGTCCTACTTGACTACTGCCTTTCCATTCTTACATATGTCAGATATTTCCTCATTGATCACTTGTGCCACTATAGCATTATTATTGGATGCCCTATAGACTACTCTCATCAGTGACCTCTTCCCCCTTACTATTCCTGATCTCCACCCAAATGGATTAACACTTTGCTGGATGGAGGCTCACTGATGATGTTACCTAGTAGGGTGATGAAACGTCTGAAAACGAACCTTCCAGCTCAGTGAGCAAATTACATCCAGAACCTCAACCTGAGCTACAAATTTTCTCAAAACCCGCTAACATTTTGCTCCTTAGATCCTATATCATCTCTGCCTATTGCCTGAATCTCATCATTAATGAAGAGCACGACCCTGCCTCCCTTCTATATCTACGGTATAGTCAGTAGCACATGTCCCTGAGTTCAACTCCAAAGATTTGAACCTGCAAATCAACAATTTACATTTATACAGCAGATTGAATGTAGCAAACCTTCACAAAGTGACTCCTCACAGGGATTGTACCAAACAGAATTTGATACAAACCACATAACATAATTAGAAAAGCTTCAGGGGACACAGTGGTATAACAATAACATCACTGGACACCAAGCTAATGTCCTGCTGAGTGTGATTCAAATCCTGCTGTCACAGATAGCAAAACTTGTATTCAATAAAATCTGGAATTAAAAGCTTATCCTAATGGCAACAATGTACCCATCTACATGACTGTATTAACTCCAGGAAAGGTAAGAGAGGCAGACAGGTAGTGCAGGAGTCTTCTGTGGCTATCCCCATTTCAAACAAGCATGCTGTTTTGGAAAATGTGGGGGTGATGGACACTCAGGGTAATGCAGCAAGAGCAGCCAAGTTTCTGGTATTGAGACTGGCTCTAACCTAATGAGGGGTACGTTGGGTTCCAAGCAATCGATTGTGTTGGGGACTCTCTCGTCCGAGGTACAGACGTTTCTGTGGTCAGCAGCGAAACATCAGAATGGTGTGTTGCTTCCCTGGTGCCAGGATCAAGGATGTCTCAGAGAGGGTGCAGAATGTTCTTGTTGTGTGAGTTTTACAAATGGGAAAGTGTGAGGTCATGAACTTTGGTAGGAAGAATAGAAGCATGGACTATTTTCTAAATGACCAGAAAATCCAGGAGTCTGAAGCACAAAGTGATTTGGGAGTCCGAGTCCAGGATTCTCTTTAAGATAAACTTGCAGGTTGAGTTGGTAGTTAGGAAGGCAAGTACAATGTTGTCATTCATTTTTAGAGAATTAGAATATAAACGCAGGGATGCACTTCTGAGGCTTTATAAGGCTCTGACCAGACCATTTTGAGAGTACTGTGAACAATCTTGGAGCGGGTCCAGGGGAGATTCACAAGAAAGATCCCAGCAATGAAAGACGTAACATATGAGAAGGTTGATGGAGTTGTGGGTAGTGTGGAGGGCTGTTGTAGGTTGCAATGGGACATTGACAGGAAGCTGAAAATGTGTTGCTGGAAAAGCGCAGCAGGTCAGGCAGCATCCAAGGAACAGGAGAATCGACGTTTCGGGCATAAGCCCTTCTTCAGGATCTAACCAACAGTTAGATCCAGTATATCCTTTTCCATTACTATTTAAAAACTCAGAATTATGGTCACTGGCCCAAGGGGCTCTGCAACTGCCCTGCCTTATTTCCCAAGAATAGGTCAGGTTTTGCACCTTCTCTAATTGGTACATCCACATGCTGAATCAAAAATTTCTCTTGTACAGAAATTCCTCTCAATCTAAACTCTTAACACTATGGCAGTCCCAGTCCATGTTTGGAAAGTTAAAATTGCCTACCATAATCACCCTATTATTATTACCGATAACGGAGATCTCCTTACAAATTTCCTTCTCAATTTCTCACTGACTATTGAGGTGGTCGATAATACAATCCCAATAAGGTGATCATCCCTTTCTTGTTTGTCAGTTCCACCCAAATAACTTGCCTGGACGTATTCCCAGGAATATCCTCCCAAAGTACAGATGTAATGCTATCCCTTGTCAAAAATGCCACTCCCCCTCCTCTCTTGCACCCGATTCTATTGTTCATTTGTATCCTGGAACATTCAGCTGCCAGTCCTGTCCATCCTTGAGTCATGTTTCAGTAATTTCTGTGATATCCCAGTCCCATGTTTCTAACCATGCCCCGAGTTCATGTGCCTTCCCTGTTAGGCCTCTTGCATTGAATAAGTGCAATTTAATTTATCAATCTTAACTCATTCCTTGCGTTGCTCCCTGCCCTGACTGTTTGACTTGCTCCTTTTCCCAACTGTACCAGTCCGAGACTGATTTCTTTCCTCACTATCTCCTTGGATCCCACCCCTCCCAACTGTACTAGGTTAAATCCTCCCAAGCAGTTCTAGCAAACCTCCCTGCCAGTATATCCAGGTACAATTTATCCTTCTTATACAGGTCACTTTTATCCCAGGAGAGATTCCAAAGATCCAAAAATGTGAATTCTTCTCCCCTGCACCAGCTTCTCAGCCACACATTCAGCTGCTTCGTCTTCCCATTCCTACCCTCACTTCGACTGGGACAAAACATCCATACTAGGACAAGCCAAACAGAGAGACACACGAGAATTCCTTGTAGCATGGCATTCCAACCGGAAATCTATCAACAAACACATAAGAGTTCGACCCCATCGACCACCCCCTGAGAAAAAGAACAGGAAGTGACATCACCACAGGAAATGTCATCATCAACCCAAAGAAACCCAAACATATAAATAGAAGACAGGAATTTATCAGCAGTGCTTCGCCTGAGGCCCACTGAAGATGTTACCTAGTAGAGTGATGAAACATCTGGAAATGAACCTTCCAATTCAGCAAGTAAACCTAGCTGACTTGGGAATAGCTGCAGGAGACTCATTCACTACCTGCCTCCTTCTCCTACCTATCCTAGGGATAACCCTTTTACCTGACTGTGTATCTGCAGTTTTTCTCCCTTCCACCAACTGCCATCCATCACACCTCTGAGCTCATACAAGTTCCTCATTGCCTCCAACTGATCCATGCAATCTGATAGGATTTGCAATAAACATACTCTTTACAAACATAATCATCAGTCACATAGAAACTCTCCCTAATCTACCACATCTGACAGAAAGAGCACTCAACCAAAGGCCATCTTTCCACCTTAGCAATCTATAGATCCAGAAAATAGCACAATCTTATTGTTCTAAAAACCCCTGCTCTAGGCTGACTTAGTACCTATGTTTTATATTTTTAAATTTTAATCAAGAGACAGAACCAAAAAGAGCCCACTCTACAGACTATTGTAGATTTCATCGACAAACTTACCATCGCCCCGCCACATTGTCATGAACATCACAAACAATAACGGGCCCAGCATTGATCCACATGGAATGTTACTGGACACCAGCCTCCAGTCACACAAACAGCCTTTCACTACCACATTGTTTCTTGCCATTAAGCTAATTTTGGATCCACCCTGCCAAGTTACTTTGGATCCCACGTGCTTTTGCCTTCTTTATCAGTTTTCCATTTGGGACTTTGTCAAAGACTTTGCTGAAATCCATATAAACTGTATCAACTGCCCTACCCTCATCTACACACTCAGTCAACTTCTTGAAAGATACAGTCAAATACGTTAGGCATGACCTCCATTCTGACAAAACCACGCAGTCTATCCTTGATCAAACTCACCTTCTAAAATGGGGATTAATTATTTCCCCTCGTGATTTTCTCCAATAGTTTCCCTGCCACTGGTAAGAAATTCACAGTGCCATAATTCCCTGGTCTACCTCTACCACCCTTTTTGTAAAGTAATATCACATCAGCTGTCCTCGATTCCTCTGGTACCTGCTCTGGTAATTAGGGACCTTGTTATTTTCTCCCTTGTCTTTCACAACAACTTGGGAAACAATTCATCTGGACCTAGGGATATGTCTACTTTTAAACCCACCAAAACTCCAATCCCTCCTCACTTCTTATGCCAATCAACTCAGGAATTTCACAGTTCACCTCCTTCAATTCAGTACTTGCATCCTTAGGAAGAAGTCCATAGCACCTTGTAGGTGCACAGTTTTGATCTGATGAAGTCTAATGTAGCTTTAATGCCAGCAAACCATAGCTGCTCATTCAAAGAGAGTACTAGTGGTGAGTTTAACCTGAGAGTCACCATGTTCAGGCCAGGGGCAAGGTTCAAAAGGCCAGACCTGTATGGCAGCCTCAGCCAGAAGATTCAAAATCTATCCCATTTAGGATGGTTGAGGAGCACTGATTCATTAACTGAGGGAAGAGTGCATTGTAATCAGCCTGAAGTTACTTTGTTCACATTTACCTGATGCTATGAAACTTCACTGGGCCTAGAGTCAGAGTCAATGTGGAAGACTCTCAGGGCAGCTCCTTCCTCTGGGGGTATAGTGATGTCTAATAATTATACTCACAATATCAAGCTGGTGCTTAACTAGTCTGTGGAACATTTCTTCCAATTTTGGCACAAGTGCCCAGATAGTCATGAAGAGGACTATCAACAAGGCCTGATTTGCCCTTGCATCAAAGTTGATGCCAGGTGGACCAAATGGTTTAATTCCTTCGTGGGACTTTGTAGCAATTTCATACAACTGAATGGCTTGGTAGGCCATGTAGAGGACAGTTAACAGTCAACTATTTTCCGACTCAAATTTGCCTTCCCATTTGTAAGACAATCTTACACTGAGCCAAATATACCATTCATTGACTAAGAGATCCTTTGTTATGGAGTCTCTGATATGTAACATAATGGGTCAGATTGACAGTGGAACACAGGAATTAGGAGTGGGAGCAGGCAATTCAGTCCATTCAGACGGCTCCACCATTTAACATCATCATGGGTGATCTTACTAAGGTCTCAACTCCACTCTCCTGCATCTTCTTCACAGCCCTTTATCCCGCTTTTCATCAGAAACAAACGTATTTCTTTTTTGAATCTGTTGATTGACAATCCTTACCCCCAGGCAACATAAGGCTCCACCATCTTCAGCATTTTCAATGATTTCTCGTTCAGTTTGACAAAAGAGCCATTGTAGAGTTGACGGAGTCGCAACATTTGAATAATTTTCGTTACCTTTGGACTGACCCCATTAATCCTGGTGAATACAAACAAATTTAGCTCACTAAATTAAAGATCAATCATTTTTCATTAATAGCTTTGCATCCAATATACAAGCTTAGAATCACAGAATTGTTACTCTAGACGTGGTGCAGAAAAAATTGACAAGAAGGGTCCCAGGGACAAAGGACTTCATTATGTAAATAGACTGGAGGGATTTAGACTGTTTTCCTTGGAGAACACTGAAAGGAGATTTGATAAAAGCACTCAAAATAATGAGATGTCTGGCTAGCATATGTGGGGAAAACATTGTTCCTTATTGATGGAACACGCAAGAACTAGTGAGGAAAGATTTTTTTTAAAAATTAATAAAGAAACATGGCATCCTGTACAAAAGTGTATTCACGATGAAGTTGTGATTAGGGGCGAGGATGTGACAATTAAAAGTCTGCTGGAGGTAGGTTCAATTAGGGGATTAGGAAATTGGATTGAGATTTGGATAAAGTGAGAAGGGGAGAAGACTGGGAGAGATCACAAGTTAAATTGTCCTTTATGTAAATTGAGGACAGCAGCACAGACATGAACGGTCAAATGGACACGTGGCAGCAATCAGAGGTAAAAACAGTCAAAGATAAATATCCGAAAATTAACGGTAAGATGCAGACGTCTGAAAATGTAAGATGTAGAATTACGCACATGTTATAGAGGAGTGGCAGGTTGGGGTTAGTAAGAGATAGTCAGAAAAAGACATGGTGTCACCCAAAGTGATCAGCAGACAGAAGAGTGGAGAAAGATGAAGAGTCAGAGGCAGATCAAAACAGTATAAGCGAGGGGATAGAGTAATAGGTGGGCAGAGCAAGATGGTGTGAAGCAAGAGGGCAGAATAAAGGGGGTCAGCAAAAGGAAGGAAGAGGTAAGTACAAGGGGTTGTTAAGAAAGGATTTGCTCCTGGGCTTGACTAAAAAGCCATTAATATGGTTAGTCGAATCTCCTGTTCCCTGGATGCTGCCTGACCTGCTGTGCTGTTCCAGCAATAAAGTTTCAACTAAGGGGTTGTTAAGAAAGGATTTGCTCCTGGGCTTGACTAAAAAGCCATTAATATGGTTAGGCCTTGTGCCATGGAAAACATTATTCAATCTGACAGTCAGCGCCTCTTCTGCAGTGAGAGCACACACTGATAACCATCTGTGAGCACTGGGCACCATGGGACTGGAATACATCATTTCTCCTGGAAAAGACATATTAATTTTCAAAGTTTTCTTTCAAGATTTAAATTTTGTTACAGTACTTCCTTAAAGATTAATTTTTAAAAGTTAATTAAGTATTCATTTGTTAATTCCTCAATGTATCAACAGAAAGTTTAAAAGAGACTGCTAAGTCTTGTGGTGCAATGGTAGTAGTGTCCCTACTTCAGTCCCATTTGCTACAGAGGAGTGCCACAATGTGACATTAGTGTCAGGATCATTTAAAAAATTTAAAAAAGAACTGCTGAGACACTGGGTTGATTGGTAAGTGAATAAACCTATCAGGAAAATGATTTGAGACTGGTTTTTACAAAAATCTAGATTGAATGCATTTAACTGACCATCCAGAATAGCTGCTTCTTGAACTACAATCACAGGTTCCCTCCCTCCTGCTCTTACAATTATAACTGTGAAGTCAGTCTTAATGACAGCCAGCACAGTTATGGTCTTTTTCTTTAAAACAGGACGTACAAGATCATAAGGCGTAGGAGAAAAGTAGGCCACTTAGCAAGATTGTGGCTGATCTAATTGGTACCTTGAACTATCCGGATGGTTGGAACATATTTTTATAACATTTATATTTACGTTGTATATTAATGATTACCAAGCTAGTAATGTCAGAAAGTTACCAAATAAATGGTAGAAATTTCTTATCCCTGTAAGTTACTCACGGTCTAAGCCTCACTGCGAAACCCAACTTCTGTTCAGGCAGCATTTTGGCCTCACTCGGTTTCTTTGCCATTCGAGTAAAACGCACTTCATCACGGTATTTTTGCCTGGAGTCTCTGAGAAAATTCTCTATTCTCTTAAACTGAATCTGCTTCCCCTTCTGAAGCTGAAATGAAAAGGTATAACTCATTTAAGTTGGTCACAATGTGCAAACAGCAGCCAATTCAGTGATCGACTTGAGAAGAAAATATTAAATATCAAATCTTGAACTTCAATTTAAATTCAATGTGTAACGTACCACATAGCTTTCTTTTGGGTTGGAAAATGAAAATTGAACACGGTCATATAACTACAAGTACTAGGAAAGTTTTCGAAACTTGAAGATCAAGTGAGATGATGTGTACACTTTAGCTGCACAAGGTCATGCTGCTTTTCAGAGGCAGAGTGTCAGACTGGCACCAAACCTAATGTCAGACTTCAAATTGATCCAGCTGTAGCACAGTACAAACCTGAGTATAATGTACTCAGAGACATCCAATATACTGCAATCAGGAATCACCTCTCACCATTTTTCTCAAAGTGTAAAAGACAAAACTCGAAGACCCTGAAAAGAAAGAATTCTAATACCAGGCAAGCCCTAGGTCCAGTTACTGAATCAAAGATTGACCATCACTCTGTAGACAATACTGTGTCAGCATTATTTAAAAATCAAAAGAACTGACATAGCTCACCGCTGAGGTCTGGTCTCATGATCTACAGAAATTGCTTTTCCTTGTCTTTTTTTAAAAACACATATGTGTTAAGCCATCTGTTTTTGTCTTTTTTTCCACAAATGAAAGTTCTGTTTGATGTTTTGAAGGGTTACGGTTTAAGTTGCATAGTAGCAATTAGTGATCTATTTTGTTTGCCATTTATCAAAATGCTTAAAATAAATTGTTTTTCTCCTGTTAATGACAAAACCTGATGTCCTGAATAGCAGTCAGACAGGCAAATTGATTATTACAATGGTTTAATGAGTATTTTCATATTGTGAGGGCTTCTGGCATATTAAAGCTTAATTATACATGTGGTTCTCAATTGAGTCACTCCAAAATATTGGGGCTTACAGCAGGATTTTCGAATGAAGATGTGAGACTGTACTTAGACTAAGATTAATTGGTAAAGAATAACAGGACAGACACCGGGTTTTTCAAACTAAAATAAACTGGTATTAGTATCAAACAAAATCAATGTACAGTTGGAATAGGTACTCCTGACAGTTTTACAAGATCTAACAAATGTCAAGCTGATAGAATTGGCAAATGTATTAGATATGGAATTGCTTGCTGGAGCAAGGCAGCAGAGATAATTGTGACCCTGGCTACCCATACCGGCCCGGGTTATACCTATCTATTTGAGAGGTACGTGGAACATTCCTTGTTCCAAACTAATTTGGTTCCACAATTCTTTCTTCGATACATGCTTAGTGCTGCTTCCCTCTTGTTTGAAATTGGAATTTTTTTTATCTATTTTGCTTCCAATTTCCACCCTGCCCTCATCTTCACTGGGTCCATCTCGCACTCCTCTTTTCCTCTCTTTGAGATCTGTTTTCATTTCTCGGAATAGGCTGGCCACCAATACACACTGACGTGAGATCCTAAATGAGTATTTGCATTAGTATTCACTCAGGAGAAGGACATAGAGGATAGTGAGATTAGTGTGGAGCATGCTAACTTTACAAATGCTTTTTTTCTTTTGACTAAATTCATAACCTCATTGTCCAAGGGTCCATTACCTTGCCTTGTCCCTTACTGGAACATGTCGGTCCTGGACTCTGATCGGCAGGTCTTGAAATAGTTCCCACATGCCAAATGTGGACTTGCCTGAGAACAGCTCCTCCCAATTAACATTCCCGAGCTCCTGCCTAATATTGACGTAATTTGCCCTCCACTAACTTAATACCTTGCACAAGGTACTAACTTATTCTTATTTATAGCTATCTTAAAACTTAAGGAGTTGTGATCATTTTTCCAAAATGCTCTCCCACTAAAAGGTCAGTCACCTGGCCAGACTCATTAGCCAGTACAAAGTCCAGTATGGCCTTTCCTCTACTTGGACTGTCCACATACTGTTTCAAGAAACCCTCTTGGATGCACTTAATTTCTGCCCTGTCTCAGCCTCTTGCTCTAAGAGGGTCCCAGACAATGTTGGGAAAGTTCAAGTCAACCTCTATGACTTGCCATTTGTTTTCCATAATCTGCCTACAAATTTATTCCTCAATCTCTTGGTGATTGTTCCTCTTATTATGTCATATTCATTCAGCTTTTCCTCTATCCTGGCCTGTTATCCATTTTTTCCTTGTTTACTCGTCCTTTTCAGATCTTTCAGTGGGCTCTACCTATCTGCTCACCTCTCTTTTTCTTCTCCTCCACTCCTGACATCGCCACTTCTACGCCCCCCACCATAGTTCAATGTACTCTGTCTACTTGCTGACAATTGAATTTTATGACATTTCAAGCCTTGTACATTTTAAAGGCTGAGATTTCCTGTCTCAACTGCCCTCCCAGGCAGTGCATCCTAGATCCCCAACAAAGTCAGTGAAAATATTCTTGCCTCAAATCCCCTCTAAACCTTCTGCCCTTCACCTTAAAATAAGACCCTCATTACTGACCCTTTAAACAAGGGGAACAGCTGTGTCTGATCCATGCACCTCAACTTTATATACCATAATTGGCCCCCCTCAGCTCTCTCTGCAATGAAAACAACCCAACTCCATCCAGCTTCCTTTCAGAGCTAAAGTCCTCAACCCAGGCAACAGCTTGGTGAATCTCCAGTTTACCCCGTTCAGTGCAATCACATCATTCCCATAGTGGGCTAACCAAAAATATACACACTAGTCCAACTGTGGCCTAACCAAAGTTCTGTACAGCTCCAATATGACCTTCCTGCTCTTACAATCTATGCTAGGACTGATAAAGGCAAGTATCCTGTACGCATTCTTAAAATCATCATAATTGATCTGTTCTGCTGACTTAAGGGACCTATGGACAAGCACCCCAAGATTCCATTATTCCTCCAAGCTTCCCAGTGTCTTGCTATTCATGGAGTACTCCCTTGTCTTGTTACTTCTTCTAAAGTGCACTACTTCACATTTATCAGGGTTAAATTCCATCTGCCACTGATCTGCCCATCTAACCAACCAGTTTATTTCTGTCTGGTAACCTAAAACTTTCTTCCTTAGTATTGGTAAAGTTTTGGATAGTGAAAAGGATTGTCAGAGGATACAGCTGGATATAACTTAGTGGGAGACATAGGCAGAAAAGTGGCAGATGAAATTTAACCCAGACAAAAGTGAGGTGATGCATTTTGGAAGGTCAAGTCCAGGTGGAAATTGGGGAAATATAACTATACAGGAAATACCTATATAGCAAATTCAAAAAGAACAGGTACCCAATAAATACAGCCTGCCGATTTCTCCGTAACAAACCCAAACAAGGAGACAAAATGTGCCCAGAAACCCTAGCAACTACATCAAAGACATTTCGGAAATGATTGGCAGACTAATCAGACCTCTTGGCATCACGGTAGCCCACAAACCGACCAACACACTAAAACAGCAGCTAATGGACTTAAAACAATAAGCAAAATTAATGTAATCTACAAAATACCGTGCAAGAACTGTAACAAACACTACATTGGACAAACAGGCAGAAAACTAGTCACCAGGATACATGAACATCAACTAGCCACAAAAAGACATGACCCACCCTCACTAGTATCCTTACATACAGGTAAGGAAGGACACCACTTTGACTGGGACAACAAATCCATCCTAGGACAAGCCAAACAGACACACGCATGAGAGTTCCCAGAAGCATGGCATTCCAACTGAAACTCTTCTCAACAAACACATTGACTTGGACCCCATCTCCCACCCTCTGAGAAAAAGAAATGACATTACCAACACAAGAAATGACACACCAGCCCAAGGAAACCTTAGCACATAAATAGAAAGCGGGAAATAACACCAGCACTTCACCAGAAACTCACTGAACTTTAGAACTTTAGTTAGGCCACATTTGGAATATTGCACACAGATCTGGTCACCATACTAGCCGAAGGATGTGGATGCTTGGGAGAGGGTACAGAAAAGGTTTACCAGGATGTTGCCTGTAATGGGGGAATTTGAGCTATGAAGAAAGTTTGGATGGATTGGGTTAGTTTCCACTGGAACACAGGAGGTTGAGGGGGGTAACCTGATAGAAGTTTATAAGATTGTGAATGGCATGGTCAAAAAGTGTGGTGCTGGAAAAGCACAGCCGGTCTGAACTGCTGTGCTTTTCCAGCACCATTCTAATCCGGCATCAGAGGAACAGGAGAGTCAATGTTTCCAGCGTAAGCTCTTCATTGGAGGGTTGGATCTGAGATAAGATTGGGGGGGGGGGGGGAGATGAGAAAACTGGTGAAATCGACATTCAGACCACTCCATCCATGCAGGATCAATGTGGAAGATGAGACATTCTTCCTCCAGGCATCAGGTCACCAGAATTTGGCAGTGGAGGAGGCCCAGGACTTGCATGTCCTTGGTGGAGTGGGGGGGAAGTCGAAGTGTTCGGCCACAGGGCGGTGGGGTTGATTCGTGCATGTTTCCTGGAGATGTTCTTTGAAACATTCTGCAAGTTGGCGTCCTGTCTCTCCAATGTAGAGGTGACCACATCGAGTGCAATGGACACACTAGTTGAGGTGTTTGGATGTGCAGGAAAATCTCTGCCTGATGTAGAAGGATCCTTTGGGGCTTTGGATGGAGGTGAGGGGGGAGGTGTGGGCGTAGGTTTTACACCTCTTGCTGTGGCAGGGGAAAGTACTGGGACTGGAGGGTGGGTTGGTCGGGGGCGTGTACATAATGAGGGAGCTGTGGAGGGAACGGTCTCTGCGGAATGTAGATATGGGTGGGGAGGGAAATATCTCCCTGGTGGTGGGGTCTGATTGTAGGTGACGGAAGTGGAGGAGGATGCTGCATTGTATCTGGAGGTTGGTGGGGTGGAATGTGAGGACTGGGGGGGGTTTTCCCTTGTTGTGATTGGAGGGGTGGGCTTCTGCGTTTTGCAGCAGAGAGTAGCGGGTGCTGGGCGGAAGCGACATTGAACCGCAAACTGGTCGAGAAGGTAAGTGATTGTTATTTGAGTGGGTGTGTTCTAGACCCCAGGTCCTACAAAGTAGGGCCTCCCTCTCACCCTCCTTCTCTACCCTAAATTAAAAGTTCACAGACTTGCCCCAAAAAGAGGGTCCAAGGAAGTTCCTGTGGAGTGAAGAGTGAGGCTTTAACTCAGGAGTCTTTGACAAGCATTTTAATTGCGAGCAGCAGTGGAGGTAGGACGAACTCGGAAGACTGCAGATAAGGTAAGGCAGTTTTTATTAAAATTACTTACCGATAGCGGGCAGCGGAGGAAGTGACGGGGATTGGTTAAAAATTTACTTTTTATGGTTTATCTATTAATTCTTTTTTCAGAAAAAGACTATAGCAGACAGGTATCAGAAAGTATTTTAACTGAAATTTATACAAAGTAATAAAGTAATTAACTAAGCAGAGATGGCTGGGCAGGTGATGTGCTGTAGCTGTATGATGTGGGAGATGGCTGTTCCCACTGTGAATGGCAGTGACCACATCTGCAGCAAGTGTTGGTTGCTGGAAGAACTCCGGCTCAGAGGCAGGTAGGGGGAACCTGAGTTCAGGAGTGCAGGAGCCTCAGCCCTTGACCTTGTCCAACAGGTACGAGATTCTTGCTCCCTGTTCGGATGAGGAAAAGGGCTCTGGACAGGATGAGCCAGCTGACCACGGCACCATGGTGCAGAAGGCCATTCAAGAGGGGGGAGCTAATAGACAAGTAGTGGTTATAGGGGATTGTATAATTAGGGGGACAGATAGTATCCTTTGCAAGCCGGATCGGGAGTCTCGCATGGTGTGTTGCCTGCCCGGTGCCAGGGTGCGAGACATCTCCGACCGGCTTGAAAGGATATTGGACCTGGAGGGGGTGGATCCAGTTGTTGTGGTCCACGTTGGGACTAACAACATAGGCAAGACTAGGGTGGAGGACCTGTTTGGGGATTGTCGAGCACTAGGAAGGAAATTGAAGCACAGGTCCTCAAGGGTCATAAAATCCGGATTACTGCCCGAGCCACGTGCCAATTGGCATAGGGATAAGAAAATTAGGGAAGTAAACACGTGGCTAAGGGATTGGTGTGAGAAAGAGGGATTCCACTTCATGGGGCATTGGCATCAGTTTTGGAACTGGGGGGATCTGTACCGTTGGGACGGTCTCCACCTGAACCGATCTGGTACCAATGTTCTAGCGAAGAGGATAAATAGGGTGGTCAGTAGAACTTTAAACTTCAGAGTTGGGGGGGAAGGGAAAGTGAAAGCGACAGGAAGTATGGAGTTAAATGGAAAGATAAGCAGGAGGATAACATGTATGCAGGTGGATTTAAGCTTGAGGCAGATTAGGAATGCAACAAAAAGGATAACTTAGGACATCTTATGGCTTCCAATATCTCCAATGATAAGAAAGTTAGAATTAAGGCACTTTACCTGAATGCTCGTAGCAATCGTAACAAAGTAGATGAACTAACGGCACAGATCATCGTGAATGATTATGATGTGGTAGGCATCACAGAGACATAGTTGCAGGGGGTTCAGGACTGGCAGTTAAACATCTAAGGATTTACAACTTATCGAAAAGACAGGGAGATGGGCAGGCGGGCGGGGTGGCCTTGTTAGTTAAGAACAAAATTAAATCTATGGCACTGAACGACATAGGGTCGGATAATGTAGAGTCTGTGTGGGTGGAATTGAGGAACCACAAAGGCAAAAAAAACCATAATGGGAGTTATGTACAGATCTCCTAACAGTGGTCAGGACCAGGGGCGCAACATGTACCGGGAAATAGAAAAGGCATATCAGAAAGGCAATGTCACGGTGATCATGGGAGACTTCAATATGCAGGTGGACTGAATAAATAACGTAGCCAGTGGATCCAAAGAAAAGGAATTCATGGAATGCTTACAGGATGGCTTTTTGGAACAGCTTATCATGGAGCCCACAAGGGAGCAGGCTATTCTGGACCTAGTGCTATGTAATGAACCAGACTTTATAAAAGATCTTAAAGTAAGGGAACACTTAGGAAGCAGCAATCATAATATGGTAGAGTTCAGTCTGCAGTTTGAAAGAGAGAAGGCAAAATCGGATGTAATGGTGTTACAGTTAAATAAAGGTAATTACGAGGGCATGAGAGAGGAACTGACGAAAATAGACTGGAAGCAGAGCCTAGCAGGGAAGACAGTAGAGCAAAAATGGCAGGAGTTTGTGGATAAAATTGAGGACACTGTACTGAGGTTCATCCCCAAGAAGAGAAAGATTATCCGGAGAGGGATTAGACAGCCATGGCTGACAAAGAAAGTCAGGAAATCTAT